>NC_086366.1:22144610-22297004 GCF_036324505.1 Eleginops maclovinus | reverse complement strand
GTTTGGGCCCTTTTTAAAATCTTGGGAGAATTGTACTCTGTGCTGTCATCAGTTGAATCGTAGAGACTATTGGAAAGATCTGGTATTCTATCCTTCATCTGCAAAAAATGAGTTTTGTCAAGGTTATCCACATTTTTAAATTAAATAAATTAAAAGTTAAAGACGTGAGGGAAAATGTCACATCAACTATCGTATGTTATTCAGAGTTTCAGATGCCTACCAGAATACTTTTTGTCCTTCTCAGCTTTGGCACGAAATATGATTGCTCACTGGAATGAGCTGTTAGAGAATCAGGATCATCAGTTTCATCAACTAAAGTTGAATCTGAATAGTGCAGGGGTCCTGATGAATCTGATTCACTATCCAGCTGGTAATAAATGTAATACAAAGTATTGTTATCCACTTTTCTTGACATCATTTGGAAAAGATAAAAAGTGAAACACTTATGAATCATGTAATGGCATTCACAGTATCTATGGTGTAAATGCATGTTTCCTTACCTTTTCTTGAGCAACTTCCATAGAATCATCACTGTCATGATAATCCGCTTGGGAAGTAAACACCTGAACATAGAGAAAATAATCAATTTGTGAGCAAACGTGATGACTTTGACTTGACGACTACCCTTGTTAAACTTGCACCTGCTCAGGAAGCTTCAAATTGCATCTCTAGAAACTTGAGTTTAGACATTGACAGGTGTTTTCTTAATGAAGAAAAATCAATTTCATGTAGATACAAATGGGAGGGCCCCATAAGGCAAGACTAGAAAAGAGTGTAACACTGGCCTCCTGACAGGGAACTTGAAAGACAGATTTCAGTTTCAGGGGCCCCAGAAGGACAAAAGAAGAAATGTACGAGTGTGTGATGTTACACTGCTCCTGTACAATCCCCCGGTAAGTATTTCCGACTGGAATACTTTTGAAAAATGAGATGTCAACATCCTCTTGAATTGCTCATTTACTGAACAATCTGAGTTTAGGACTGCATGGGGCAGTTCGTGAACGAACAAGATGACTTTGAAAATCCCCCAAGGAACGTAACACAGTTTCAGGAAGCAGTGTCATCACTTCGCTGTTACCTGTGTTCCAACATGATCGGCAGAATCGGACTCGTTAGGTATGGTGTCTGATGCAGCAGGGAGCTTCTTAGACTCTACCTGCACTGCAGGAGACTGACTGAGTGGCACCTGGAATATGAGATAAAAACACAACGTATTAAGAGGAAACCGATATAAAGCACTGTAATTTGATTGTTTTACAGTAAACACGTTAGTTCATGTGAAAACGGTTGCTTAACAGCACAGAACCTAAAACCAAGCACATGACATGATCCCACGTAGAGGTATCCGCACATCTCAGGACAAATACAAGAGGATGCAGTGGATTATTTTCAAAATACCCTTGTTAAACTTGCACCTGCTCAGGAAGCTTCAAATTGCATCTCTAGAAACTTGAGTTTAGACATTGACAGGTGTTTTCTTAATGAAGAAAAATCAATTTCATGTAGATACAAACGGGAGGGCCCCATAAGGCAAGACTAGAAAAGAGTGTGTAACACTGGCCTCCTGACAGGGAACTTGAAAGACAGATTTCAGTTTCAGGGGCCCCAGAAGGACAAAACAAGAAATGTACGAGTGTGTGATGTTACACTGCTCCTGTACAATCCCCCGGTAAGTATTTCTGACTGGAATACTTTTGAAAAATGAGATGTCAACATCCTCTTGAATTGCTCATTTACTGAACAATCTGAGTTTAGGACTGCATGGGGCAGTTCGTGAACGAACAAGATGACTTTGAAAATCCCCCAAGGAACGTAACACAGTTTCAGGAAGCAGTGTCATCACTTCGCTGTTACCTGTGTTCCAACATGATCGGCAGAATCGGACTCGTTAGGTATGGTGTCTGATGCAGCAGGGAGCTTCTTAGACTCTACCTGCACTGCAGGAGACTGACTGAGTGGCACCTGGAATATGAGATAAAAACACAACGTATTAAGAGGAAACCGATATAAAGCACTGTAATTTGATTGTTTTACAGTAAACACGTTAGTTCATGTGAAAACGGTTGCTTAACAGCACAGAACCTAAAACCAAGCACATGACATGATCCCACGTAGAGGTATCCGCACATCTCAGGACAAATACAAGAGGATGCAGTGGATTATTTTCAAAATACCCTTGTTAAACTTGCACCTGCTCAGGAAGCTTCAAATTGCATCTCTAGAAACTTGAGTTTAGACATTGACAGGTGTTTTCTTAATGAAGAAAAATCAATTTCATGTAGATACAAACGGGAGGGCCCCATAAGGCAAGACTAGAAAAGAGTGTGTAACACTGGCCTCCTGACAGGGAACTTGAAAGACAGATTTCAGTTTCAGGGGCCCCAGAAGGACAAAACAAGAAATGTACAAGTGTGTGATGTTACACTGCTCCTGTACAATCCCCCGGTAAGTATTTCTGACTGGAATACTTTTGAAAAATGAGATGTCAACATCCTCTTGAATTGCTCATTTACTGAACAATCTGAGTTTAGGACTGCATGGGGCAGTTCGTGAACGAACAAGATGACTTTGAAAATCCCCCAAGGAACGTAACACAGTTTCAGGAAGCAGTGTCATCACTTCGCTGTTACCTGTGTTCCAACATGATCGGCAGAATCGGACTCGTTAGGTGTGGTGTCTGATGCAGCAGGGAGCTTCTTAGACTCTACCTGCACTGCAGGAGACTGACTGAGTGGCACCTGGAATATGAGATAAAAACACAACGTATTCAGCTTATGGCAGTAGATTCTTTTCAAAATACCCTTGTTAAACTTGCAGATGCTCAGAAAGCTTTATATTGCATCTCTAGAAACTTGAGTTTAATTGATTTGAACAATCAGAGGTTAGATTGCATAAGGCAATCACTCCACGTGTAATCATGGGAAGAAAATTGTTAAAAATAAAGCCTAGTATTACCTGTATGGTAACATCTCTTTTTGAACATGCATTTGACAACTTGTTCTCCCCATCCATTCATTTCAGAATTGAGAAAACAGGCAATGCTGAACTGACAGATTCATTTTTTTGCAAAATATATCAAAATCAGTATGCTAAATATAACCAACTTACCTTATTACGCCACGGCCACTTCGAATCTCCATAGCTGTAATCAATTTCCGTTCCTATTTCTATTTTCTTCACAGCAAATAGGCATAAGTGGGGCCTGTTGTTTACTGCGATTTGTTTAATGGTGCAATTTGGAGATTTGTTGTTGTCATTGACTAATCGTCCCAGCGATCCATTTTCTTTGGATGCGTCAATACTGAAAGATGTGAGAAAATTATCTGTTAAAAGAATTTTCTAAATATTCATTAGAAGAGACATTTAAACATCATAGTACACTAAATAACATTATTAAATGTGATGGGAAACTGTCCTAACACAGAAAAATACTATACTGTACTATATTAGCCCCAAAATGTCAAGTTACAAAAAAAAACAAATGGGAGGCAGGGGTGTTAAGCCCACTTAGGTTTTTTAAGTATCTGTCCTGTCTTCGTATTGCAAATCGCAATAAGTGTTGGGTCAGGTTCTGCAAACTCAACTATATTAACTTTAAATGTGACACAAAGCATGGTAGGTTATTATCCAATGTCAAGAACAAATTAAATAAATCAATAATTAATGAAACATTCAGTGATACTGAGATCAGCAATCGGTGAACAGTAATTGGCCCAAAAAACCCTAATTGAAACAAAGCAAATTTTTGCTGCTTATTAGGGTCTGAATTAAAAATGTTTATGTCTACAAATTGCACATTGCTCACCAATAGCGATGTTTCTTCCATTCAAACTCAAAAAGAAATGTACTCTCCGTCTCTGAGTATTGCCTCGACTGGCATTCCTCCACCGACATAAGGTCTCCTCTATACTCCACGACAAAGGCACCTGGATTGATGGGCTGGGTAGCAAAAACTCCTCTTCCTATAAGAACATCAATTAATAGATTGCTTTCTTACTGTATTTGCTAAAAATATTTTGTTGTCTCATCCTTTAACATAGATTCATCCACATCTCTAATAAATGAGTAACCATAAAAAAAAATATATATATATATATATTGTAACCACTTACAATAAAATCTTAACTTTTAACCATAGCTGGTTATATTGGATTCAACAAAAAAACAGCAGCTAAATAACAGCTTTTAACCACAAAGTTATTTTTTTTACGTGAAAGAACAGTACTGAGAAATGAACTGGTGTAATATGATCTGCTGCCTTGTACCTTTTTCGCTATTAATATATTTTCCCTCAATTCCTGGCTTGTCCTTCGAGAGCAGGATGAATGAGGTGGCCTCCTCAACAGGCTTTATTCTCTTTTTCCGGGTTGACATGGCTCCCTGAAAGTGATTTGGACATCATAAACCTTAGTTACCCAACATGCAAGAACAGCATCCCTATTGACTGACTCATGATCTGTTTCGAGCAGTTACCAGAACCACAGTAGCTATCCAAAAAGGAAAAAAAAAAACTAACTCTGATCTTCAACATTCCAGGGCTTGATGCTTCCAGTGAAGCCATAAAGATCCATGTGTAACATTTACATGGTTTATCTCTAAACACAACAGCCACAATAAAATAGAGTTGTAGGAGAAAGTCAAGATGTTAACACAAAGACTTCACTGACTTGTTAATTTATCACTATTTAAATAATTGAAATTCATAAATATACTTGTTATGTGTACATTATGTATAATATGTGACTAACCTCAAAGTCTAGCCCATTGATTCTGGCAACTTGTAGACAGAAAATTGTAAAAGCAAGGATAAGTATTAATTTATCTGTTCTACATAATAAACGGATACAGATAACGTTATCTGGCTCCTTTAACGTTTCTGAGTAAATCCTCTTACCTTTCTAGCATGTGTGCATGTCGTCTTTCTTTTATATTTCACTGAATTGACACAACTACTGCTTATGTTTACATTGCACTCAGGCCTAAAATGGCCGCCACGTCCCACAATGCATTGCGGCGGAACATTGCATTAACCGAGTGTCAAGTTGTAGATAACGTTATGTTAGTGAGCTATTTAGCTAGTGCACGGCAGCTAACAGCTAATATCAAATGCACTATTTAGCAACAAGCACTCTGTAGCTAATGTTAGCCAACTGGCTATTGGTGTAAAACAGCATTGTATTACATTTGCTTACATTATATGTGCAGTAATATCACTGGATATTCTCCGAATAATTTTGACTTAATCAAATGAATAACACCTACCTGTTGTCCATATATTTCCAAGAAATTGCCGTCGGTCGATGCCGATTCTTCCACGAGGTCCTGGCTGCAGACCTCCGCTGTCAGGCCCGGAAATGCACGGCATACGTTTCAAAATAAAATCGCGAATGCACTTCTGGTTGAATCGTTTTCCTCACAAATGAATTAATTAGTATATGACATAAAATCGATCAATTCCTTGTCTATAGTATATATTGTTTTTATTTGTATAGTAAACTTGTTTCATCAGTGCACACATTTTCTCTTAAGCTCATATTCATAAACCAACATCTCATAAGATGTCATAGGCCTATACATTTTATTGTGTACTATACAGAGTACTTTACTGCCTTTTCATTATCATTTAATTTTGACTCTATTGCACTGCTATTTTTCTATATATTTGTTATATTTGTTTCAATTAGTTTTTCTGTTGCATTATTCTGTATTTTTATTCTTAACCACCATAAATTTCATGTTTGGTTCTATTGTGACACAGCCACATGACGTTATAAGTGTTGAAATGGTACAAATTGTATGTAAAAAAAAACCAGTGCCCAGTTAACATAAAGTTTTAAATCCTTGCAAGGTCAAATAATGTTTTGGGTTACCTGTTAATTGGTTTTGTGTGTGTGTTTGCCGATGTGGAAAATAGATACTATGATGCCCATAGGAGAATTGCGCAATTTCTTGTGGGAGATCTGGTCTGGGTCCGAACACACCCTCAGTCTAAGGCCTCTGAAAAATTTTCATCAAAGCTAGCACCCAAGTGGTCAGAGCCAGCACAAGTGATGAAAATATTAGGGCCTCTCAATTATAGGCTTAAATGGCAAGACACTGACAATACGGACACGGTACATGTGGGTAATCTGAAATCTTATTTCAGATTACCCACAAAAACGTATGGGGTATAAAAGCTGTGGACAATTTGATGTTACTGATACAATTATCAAAATCAATACAAAAGCTTTTGAGAAAACAGTTTGTTTATGGGGTATTTTCTTTGGAATATACTGGATTGCTGATGGGAATGTGATTTGATTGATGTTTTTTTGGAATAAGATGAGTTTACATATGTAACTGAAATAATATTATGTAGTTTTCCGAACAAAAAGTGATAGTCTACCTGAAAGAGAAATCAGGGTGATTGTTACACTATGTCTATGCTAATCATGTTCTTGTGCTGCTGGAACACCTAAGTACCACTAAATACTACCCTAACTCTCATCTACAGTATAATCCAAGTTAAATTATTAAGTGATCAATGATAAAACATTTAAAAAAAACACAAGTCACAACATGATCAAATGTTCTGTAGCCCTTTACTTTTTTCAGTTTTCTGTTTTGAAGACATCTCGGTTGGTTTGAAATAAATGCCATTTGCTGATGTTTTTGTGAACACATGTCATCCTTGGTTGGAGGAATTGTAGGTTACAAATATCCTCCCAAGGCGACTGTAATAGTGCAAAGTCGGCTCATGGACGGAAAAACAAAAGTGCTTTGAGCTTTCCACAAATGATACCTCAACACAGAGAGGGACATGTTCTGCCTACATATTTTTGCCTTTTAAGGCAGGTTGACTTTTTTGAGTCACCAAAAAACTTTAAGTGCACCATTTCTGTTAACATATCTTCTCTGAGGCATTCTTCTGTGGCTATATCTGTGCAGTATTGTAAAGAGCGGATGTGTTCGCAGTGTGTGAAAGTTAATCCACTTCTAGATGCCATTTATGAGTACTGTTTGCAATCCTCCAACTCACACTGCACCTTGTGTACTCGGCCCCAGGTTTTGTCCTGTACGTGTATAGGGACTGAAAAGCCATGCCCTCCTTTTTGGACTGTGGAAACAGGCCCGGCGATTGCCATAGGCGAACTAGGCGGCCGCCTAAAATGTGTTGGGGGCGCCCCCATTCACTGCTCCTTACTTTGTTATAACACTGCTATAGTTTGAAAATAATTGTTCCCTTCATTATGTGTTATTCAAATTTGACATAAAATATTTATTAGATCCCTACTAGTGATGCGCGGGTTAAGGATTTTTAACCCCCGCACCAACCCAACCCATCGTGACAGCCAATCCGCACCGCCCGACCCGCAAAATTACGCTCTGATTTTTTAACCCAACCCGACCCAACCCGCGAAAATGGGAGAAAAAAAAAAAAAAGATACCAATGAGTTTACGTCGTGGTTTGCCAAACGGTAGGCCTATTAACGAGGGGTTTTGCTCACAATTATGAGGAGATGCACGGCAGGCTATTATTTTCGCTAAACAAATGATTGACAGGAGGCATAGCTCGCAGCTTGCTGCTGCCTTCTGACGTGCTGCCTGTGTGCGGTGCATGAGACGGAGCGGGAAGAGAGGGAGAAAACCCCATTTTATCCTTACACAAAAGACAAGCATATGAACGGATACATAACTATAATAGCTGGAATAATTTTTACCCGACCCGCCCGCTACCCGCATTTTCCACGGAAAAAACAACCCGGCCCGCCCGACCCACGGGCTAGCCCGCGGGACCCACGGGTTTTGGGCCAGCCCGCGCATCACTAATCCCTACGTATTGTCATGTTTCATACCCATAATATTACACTAAACAAAATATACATTTCATTTATATGAATGAATACATGAACGATAAATAAAATGTATTTATTAAGATATATTGATTCATTTACTTTTACACACATACCTAGTTTTTGACACTTTGTGGGCCCCTCCTTCCTTCCCATGTGTGTGTATGTAGGAGTGTGTAAGTGTGTATCGGTTGCAATACTGGGGTCTGGTAAAGGGGGCGATAGTGAGCACACACACTTTTACACACATACCTAGTTTTTGTCACTTTGTGGGCCAAATTTCAAAACATGAAAAAAAAGCAACAGGCATATCAGGGGAGGCTCCTGAGCACAGAGAGATGAAAAACGGTGTGGGGCCCACCATTTTGGGCCCCACAACGTTTCAGGGCCTCACACCATTGGTGTTCTCCCATAGCCTGGGCCCCACGTAGTGATAACTGCAAGTAAACACACACACACACACACACACACACACACACACACACACACACACACTACTGTATGTTTTAAGTCTTACTGAATAAAATTAAACCTGTAGTAATAATTTCCTTGGTTAAATGTTTTTATACTTTCAGCTTAAAATTGCTCCAATCCACATACTGTTAGTGAGCTTACTGTATGGAATGTTAACACACACACACACCCCCCCCCCCACCAAAACGTTTCTAGTTGTCTAGGAATAAACTGTAATGCAACTTGAGACAGATCAAAAGAGCGTAAGCTAGTCATAATGTCTAACAGTGTTTTTTTTCCGTACACTTGTCATTTTTTTCACCACAGCAAAACCAAGTGACCGCTTCTTATTGCTTAGGCTTCCAACATAACTTGTTAAAGTTCCGTGTACAATACGCCTTGAAACATCCAACTGCGTTGTCTCAACCATGAAGAAATTGAAACATCCATTGCTTTAATGCTTTCCAGAACACAACGTGTTTGAATGGTAGGATAGCCTATCCATGACCACCACAGGAAAATGCAACTCATAAAGACACGATTAAAATATCAGATACACATTGCCAACAACAAAGCTAATATACCATGTTTTTACATGTCATGCAAATTGGAGTGAGCGCGTAGCTATCAGCTATCAGCTATCAGCTATCAGCTATTCCTAAACAGTAGCATGTAGTGTTGTCACGATACCAATATTTTGGTACCGGTACCGATACTAACATGTATTTCGATACTTTTCGGTACTTTTCGGTACTTTTTTAAATAAAAAGAGAACACAGAAAATGTCATTCATAACAGAGTTTAATAAGAAACTCGTAACATAAACAATAATGCATAACAATAATGTTACTATTCAGCAATTTTACAATAGTCAAATAAAAGGAATTAAACGGGAGCAGCAATGAGAACCAAAAAGGTTTCCATTAAAAACTGTAGTAGCAACATCTCTCAACTTAAACTTCAACCTACTCCCTCCCTAATTCTTTTGGAGTGGTACACTATCTACTGGGTCTGTCTCAGGCATTTTGCCTTGGTCAGATTCTTGGCCAAGAAAACCAACATGTCCAAATTTTCCTCACTCAACCTAGAACGCCTTGGACTGCATATGTTTCCAGATGTACTGAACACACGTTCTGAGGCACAGCTTGTTGCCGCAATGCACAAATATTGACGTGCAAACTTAGCCAGGATGGGCAGATCAGCCTCATGTTGAGCCCACCAGGCTAGGGGGTCCTGTACAGCACTCAGTACTCTTGACTGTTCATAGTCACTCGTCTCTTTTTTTATTTTGTCCTCAAGTGTTGTTGGCAGTGTGGGTGAAACCCTTGAACTCTCTGCTACCCTCTTTTCGGAGGTGATGGTGCAAAGTAGGCTTTTTAGATCAGTTCTTTTTTTTGCTGCTGGTGGTTCGTGGTCTGAGCCAGAGGCTTCTTGTTGCTCTGCACTTTGCTCCTCTTGAAGTGGAAATGTGTGAGCTTTTAGTAGCAGTTCCTCTTTAACTTCTTTTTCCATTGTAACAAATGTGCATCTAAATCTGGGATCTAGGTAGGTGCTGATGTTCAGTGCCATCTTAATAGTGTGCTCATCATATCTTGTTATAATGTCGTCTCTACATTTCTTCTTCATTTCCAGCGCCAGTGGACTGTCACCTTCCTCATCATTCAGACATGCTTTAATTTTCCACAGGAGCGGCAGGACTGATGACAGAGTTGTTTCTTTTTCTCCACTAAGGGCATCTGTGAAATCACTGAGTGGACCCAGGATATTCCTCACTGTTTCCAAAGTTGTCATGTCCGTGTCTTTTGGCATCAGAAACCATTTTTTTCTGTCTTCAGCTAGAACAGCACAGACTGCTTGCTGCTGCTCACAAAAGCGTTCCACCATATCATAGGTGGAACCCCATTGTGTAGGCTCATCATGAATTAGCCTGTGTTGTGGTAGTTTTAAAGATGTCTGTCTTTCCTTCAGCTGCCTTGACATTTTATTAGATCTTGAAAAGGCTGACACTGTCTTGCGTAGCCGGGACAGACAGCTTGCCACACGATCAATTTCTAAGGCATTTTTGACTGCCAAATGCAAATTGTGGCCAAAACAGGGAATCCAGAGTTGGTCGGAAAATGCCTTGCGGTTGTTGCTTGCATTGTCTGTTGTGATTCCAGTCATTTTTGCCATATCAAGACCCCAGGTGTCCATGATGACATCTTCCAGGACCTCTTTCAGTGTGTCTGCTGTGTGGTCGGACTGCAAGGCAGAGCATCCAATGCACCACGACTGCATCTCCCAAGATGCTGTTATAAACTGCAGAGTTACAGCCATGTATGAACTTATCGTTCTGCTCGTCCATATGTCAGTGGTACATGAGAAAAGTGGTTTGTCTGCCATCTGTGCATGAATTATTGACCTTGTCTCTTCATATATTTTCGGGATTTCACTATACATGAAATAATTCCTTGAAGGGGCGTCATATCTTTTGTCTAGCTGATTAATCAGGTTTCGGAACCCAGCCTTCTCAACAGTATAAACTGGCAATTGGTCCATGCAGATAAATTCAGCAACTGCCCTGTTCAGCCTTTTAGCATCTTTTGAGTCTTTTGCATATTTTGTATGCTGCTCAAGCAGAGCTGCAATAGTAGGTTGAGCTCTGTGTGTCCCTGGACCAGAAGCACCAGATTTCTGCCGTGAATAAAATAAATAAAATTAATAAACATTAAGATCTAAAAAATATTTTCATTAGATATAGACTCAGAACAGGTGGTGACAAAACAATTTTCAAATTGTATAAATGTAGGCTATAAAATATAAAATATTGTATAAATGACTTTTAATAAATGTGTGTTTATACATTTTTGGTACCTGTCCTGTATTGTAAAAGAACTCTTTGGTCAGAGCAATGTGCTATATTATCAGGGTGAACGCTAGAAGTGACGTCTGCCTAAATGATGTGCGCTTCTGTCCAACTAGATATCGTAGCTTTGTAGATCTTGCACTACATATTTGTTGTTGAAAAGCCCCCTTGAAGCAGTTAGGCAGCGAGCAGACCGAAAATGCATGAAACGCACTCACATTTTTGCGGAGATGTTTTCAAGGAACTTCAGATAGCCTACGTCTCGGCATGGGCAAAAGTTAAAGTTTATCTGCAGATAGGGCCTACTAGAGCACTCGTGTTCCTCCTAAATTTGCTGGAGAAAACGCTACAATAATTTGCATAATTTTAAATAGCCAAATAAAAACGAAATGCGCTATTGCAATTGCGCAAAAAGACGTGCAGGCATGGAACGAACCTTATGCATGTCTTTATTAATGACAGAAATTGTGTTTTCTGGCAAAGGAGAAGGGAAATGAATGAATGAATGAATGCCTCTCAGATTGTGGTTAAAAGTCAGAGCGCAGTGGGATGGGAGAAACAGCCTCGCGCTCTCGGGTCACATTTGAAGCCTGAACAGCAAGATTGCCGAAACGTCGCTTCAGATGGAAAGATAGTGACGGCATTAAGACTATTATGCAGACGATATGCCTATGTCAGAAAACGCTGTCACAACTTGCACCTAATGCGTTTTTTTTTTTTTATTATTACTATTATATTGCATGAGTGTGACGTGATGAGGCGGGGGGGAAACATTTGTCTCCGTGCAGCAGAGAGAGAGAGAGAGACAGAGAGAGAGAGAGACAGAGAGAGAGAGAGACAGAGAGACAGAGAGACAGAGAGAGAGAGAGAATACGGGCTCGGAGCTCCTAACAGTAGCCTGCAATGGAGCCGTTGTCATGTCAGAGAACCGGCTCTCTGACACATCACTGAATTTGTTTTGTGAAAGACTAGTTCTTGGCTACTGATCGTATTTCTGCGAGGATGGTAGCCTACGGACTGAAACAAACTTTAAAAACGTGAAATGTGGTTGGTCTCTGTGTGCCCTTCCAAATATTAACTAGGCTACTGAGCTATTCCATTTGAAAAGCGAACGTGCCGCATTCTCCGCTATTGAAGGCGTTATCTAGCCTACACGTAAGGTGCAACTTTTTTTTTGCCCTGACATGACTTGCTCACTTCAAAAATAGTTTGGCTCCCTGTCATTTTAAGGGGGAAAACCTTAGTTTGTGAGTTAGCCTACCTGTTGTCCCCTGAGCTCTGTATACAGGTCTGGGTGCTTGTCCTGTAAGTGTTTCGTTAGGTTGGACGTGTTGCCGCCCTTCGCTTGGCATGTTTTAAAACACCTTTTGCAAACCGGTGCATCTACATTTGTTGGTTTGCCTTCCTCATCTGACTTCAAGCCAAAATACTTCCAGATTGCACTTCGTGCCCCTGGTTTGTCAACCAGGGGAGTGACAGGTGGTGCAGCAGCCATTCTTCTCTCCTGCTCCTCTCAGTTGTATCCTAGTTACCACGCAACGTTACTGATGAGTTTCCCGCCATGTACCGGTACTTTCCAAATCCCGTACCGTACCGTTTTAAATGCCTCAGTACCGCGATACTTCGTTAGTACCGGTATACCGTGCAACACTAGTTGGAAGCCTATACTCAAATGTGAATTACAAGATTAATTGTGATCTTTATACAATACCTTTGAATGAACTCCAGCGTTGACGATCCAGCGGCAGGTTACTCAAGGTTGAAGACGTAATAGCTGCTGAAGAAAGCAGCTACTCCGTGTAAAAACAAAGGATGTGGGCCCATTACGACATGTCCCTCGATGGATATAAGCCATCCAGAGGGCTTCATCATGTCACCTGAAATGAACAGATACCACATCATGTGTTATTTGCACTTTGAGATCTGTTTCAGATATAAAGTGCTATACAAATGTTATTATTATTATTATTTATTGTGGTCATGTAGATTCCTAGAATCAAAACCAAATACTGAGTTAGAAATGTCGATACAAGATCCAAGTAACATTACCTTGAATGATCAAACAGGGGGTGCTGGGGAGTTCTGCAGTATTAACGTCCACAGCAGTGGCACATGGCTGTAACATAGTAACACACAAAAGCATAGATTTAACGTTAAAGGATAAATATTGTTCATTGGTCAGAGGTAAATCATACAAGGTAATAAATGGCGTCTAATGTAATCACTCATTTTGCATTTTAAATATTTGAATAAAAAATCTTACATCAACTTCAAGCATCAAATTCTCCTTCGGCTCTTTGAAGTATGACATTAGGAGCAGCAGGATGCAGGCAGCCTTGTCAGAGTCTGGATCATAGCGGGCCAGAACATCGCGGATCTTGGGGTTGTCCAGTGTTGCACAGTAATCTAGGATGGTCTGTCCTTGTCGAGTAATTGCCTCCTGTAGTTTTTGAAGGACATCGACGTCCGTCAGGATGCCAAAGTGTGAGAATAGGCATTTCTGAGAGAAGAGAACCGGCCACTCCAGTTTGATCTCGGACATCTCTGCGGCAGGCTCTTTGTTAAGGTATTTCCGCAGGATGATGTATGTCTTTTTCATTATTGGTTCTGCTCTCTCTGCCCCACTCATTCCTTCCTCTGTGTATACAGACATACAAATGTATTGTTAGTACCCAAGTAACAATTTGGTAGCCGCCACCCACACGCAGTGTTCAGATCAGGACAAGTTTGCAAATTTGCATTAAACAAAATTAACCAAAAAGACAGTAGATGGCATGCCTGAGTAGATGTTGAGCAGATCCCTCTTCCTATTCTCCAACGTTGCCTCGGTCTCCCCCCTCTGGCAAATCTGCTGGGCCCCACCTCATACACCTAGGGGTGGGCATCAAAGGGTAACAATACTATCGGAGGCGGCTAAGCTCAGAAGGTGGAGCAGGTTGTCTCATGACTGAAGGGTCAGCAGTTTGATTCCCGGTTGTGACTGTCTAAATAGACCCATTCCACAGCAGTCATGTTGCGGTGTCATAGTGTTGTAAGCACAGGTGTATTTTATCAAATTAATTATGGTCAAGTTATTTTGTGTGTCACAGCCATGCCAGGGAGCCACTATGCACAATATCAGCACCCTGGCTCAGCTTAATCCTAAATGGAACAGGGCCATAATCACAGGTAATTACACCTGTGTTTACTACACTATTGACACCGCAGCATGCTTGCTGGGAAAAGGGTCCATGTCAAAGTGTCAATATAGTAGTCAAGAGAAAAGTATGTTTTGTGTTGTTTCAGGGTTGCATTCATGGTCATATACAATGCTTTCGATCAAAATGTTGACAGATTTTACCCGTATATTTCCACATACCTGTATTGGTCAACAGGACCTCTTGCCAGTCTGGCCTCTCCTTCCATTCCCGTTCGCGGTCTTCCTTGTCTGCGGCGTTGAGCAAGAGTATTATTCCTATTTTTGTACTCCACTCTCGTTTTTACTTGTTGCAGAAGAGAGTGACATCAGTCTCCAACAGTATCACTGTGCTTGCCAATGTCGCCAAATGTTTTTGGATGGTTCCTGAAAATAGGGGTGGGACAATTAGAAAATATGTCACCTTGTGGCAAAAATAATCACGATAAACTATATTATTGCAACACGAAATATAAGTAAAAAAGGTCCAACATGCATAACTCTGGTTTTCTTGACTATATTAGCTCTATTTAAACAAACCATCTTTACAAAGTCTTTACTTCTGCACCATTGTGACATCATAGAGGTGCAGGAAATGAGTCAATGAAAACTACAAACAGTTAAAGGGGGTCGGGCTAAGGATTAACTGACAGCTTGCACCACGTTAATTGTATTTTTTAAATTACAATTAACGATAATATTGATAATAGTCCCATGCCTACCTGACAATGTTTCTCACAACGCTGTGGCACATGGCTCTGGATGGGTTGCGGTCGTGCTGCATCATTTGGTCCACGAGCACGACCACGAAGGCCTTTCTCTGGTCTGGCAATGGTCTTTCTTCTTTTTCCACTCTAAGTCGAATGGCTGATGACACCTGGTCCCAGTTGAGACGAAAGTCCACATACCATGGTACGCCAAGCTGTGAAGGGCTTGACGTGCGTGGGGCAGTGCTTGGAGGGCTGGGCAACAGCTGATTTGGAGGCTGGAATGCTTGAGGAGTAGCCAGAGTGTTTGGAAAACTTGGAGCTGGGGAACTTGGAGCACTTGGTTCAGAGACCACCTCCATATTAAGAGTAGCAATTCCTAGAAGGTACAAAAACTATTTATTAATTAAGATAGGGCAAGATGTAGGGCTATGAGTCAATAGACTACGTGATAACCGTAGTCCTGCTCCAGTACTTACTGGAGGAAGCTCACACGTTGGTTTCCTGTCAACACTATTGGATGAGAGTAATGGATTTTTTGAGTTACATCACCTTTGGGTGTACTGCAATATTATCATTATCATTACTGGCTATTATCAATATTATTAAAACCGCTTTTGCTCTCGGGTCATGTTTCAACTGTGGGTGATACTGTAATATAGAGCTCTCACTTTTTTTGAAAAATCAAGTTCTAACAGATATCTACTTTTAAATAAGTATTAGCAAATGCTGTGAGAGAACGTTCTCTCACAGCATTTGCTAATAGTTATTTAAACTATCTTCACTAGTTAGTTACTTAACTTAAGTTAACTACTTAACAACTATCGGCACACTTGCTAACAACATATGAACTGTGTCATGCGATAAACGTCCATTTGAAAGTAAATATTATTATTAGGGCCGGGACTTTAAGATGAATTAATTACACAAAAATTAACGCGACTTTTAACGATTTATAAATTGCATCATTTAGCGATAGGCCTACATGTTACGATGAGTGTATTTGTGTTGTCGTGTCTGTCATAACTTTTGGTTACTTGAACCGAAAGTTAGCGTCAGGACATGGCACGTAACACGGACGCACGCCGAATACAAGTGAAGTCGAATGTCTCATCATTTCATAAATCACCATTTGCATTCGCGCTATTATACACATCAAATTGCTTACCTTCTTTTCCGTTCGATGGCCGCCGGCAGCGAGAGGAAGATGGCAGTGAAGAGTTTGATGTCCCGCTCTGTCAAAAACGCGGTCTGACGCATGCGCAATTTGGAGCACAGTACTCACGTCTGTCGGGTATATTTTACCGTATTTTTCTTTGTAACAGTTGTTACTGTTAACGAACAGGTAGTTTGTGTATACTTTACCAATTACTTTATAATTCCTTTGCTGACTACAATAATCAAGTAGATTTTATACGATTTACATACTGCTTAAACCGCAGCTACCGACCAAACACACCATGTCAGAACATGAGCGAAGAAGCTGATGCGACCGCTTTGGTTGGCCCCGTGCATAGGCGCCGATCCCGTGGGTGCTCCTGAAAAGTGCACTGAAAAAGGTTGAGCACCGACTGGCCAATCGGGATGTAAACCTGAATTTTTGACAATCATCACCTTGGTGGTATTCATTTAATTTGGGCACCCACGGGCAAAAACATAAATTGCCGCCTATGGCCCCGTGGATGGGACATTTTGTTTTAAAAAACGGACGGATAGAAGCGTCGATAAGAGCACGGTTGTGTGCAAATTATGCAACAAGGCCTCAAGTATCACCTCAATGCAAAACATATAGCAGCTTAAGCTTATGTATTCAGTCATTATTCAATGTTATAGGCCTAGGCCTACTAAAATCCATGTGAAAAACAAATTGCTTCTCACTGTTCTCAGGTCAAATATTTATATGTGATTAATTTCGATTCATTAATTACAAAGCCTCTAATTAATAAGGTTAATTTTTTTAAACGAGTCCCTGCCCTAATTATTAGGCAAAATAACATGCATTTTTTTACTGTATTGCTGTGATATTACAGACCTTGTTGTGATATCACAGGGGTTTTTTGATTGCAGGGTTTTACTGTATATGTAGTTAAATGCTGTATAATCCAAGGATACTGTCGTTTTTACAGGTATTCTTTGGGATATTACAGGGGAACTTAATTACAACATGTTACTGTAAAATAATACTGTTAATCATTGTGAAATGCTGGTAATTCTTTACAGTGTAGGCTACTCATCAGAACATCAGGACATCTAGGTCTACTGTAATTGGTCCTCCATGTACTTCCATACAGATGGCTCAACTGAGAAGGCACGCCTGTTCAGAAGTTGTGGTTCCGACATGAGGCACAGAATCTGCCAATCCCCATACCAGTTGATGTCATCACGAGGACTTGGCCAACAGAATTTGTTGATGCCTTTGTTGTGCATGCATTTCACTTTCACATTGTGCTCCTCTACATCAAGAATGATACCAGGGTATCAATCATTGTCATAGTTGACTACACACCATTCACCAATGTGCTTCTCCTCGATGACTTCTGGCCTCCAACTTTTATTCTGTTCCTTCACATTCAAGATTCAAGAGAGTTTATTGTCATTGTCATTGAAGGCAACAAAATTGTGTGTGGAGCAACAACACTGCGTAGTTTCAAGTAGTAGTAGTAGCCTATGTACATAGTCAAAGTGCTTGACCCCCCCCCCCTCCCATATAAATTGATAAGTAATAATAATTTAGCAGTCTACTCACATGTACTTTTGACTGATCAGATGCCAACAGGGACACTTTTTGAAGGTTGAAACATGAACAATCCAGGGTGCCTTCCTCCCATTTACAGATACATGAAATGTCTCTGTACATCATTTCACCAGGTTTCATGCTGATGGCTTGGTGGATTCTTGTAGTGCCTTTTACAGCAGTAACAGCAGGTACCTACAGATGAAAGAGGAAAGATAACTGATCAGGAGGTGTGTGTGTGTGTGTGTGTGTGTTGTGTGTGTGTGTGTGTGTGTGTGTGTGTGTGTGTGTGTGTGTGTGTGTGTTTTCATTCATTCATTCATTTATTCATTACCTCGGGTTTAGCCTCAATGTCTGACTCTGGAATGAAGTGCAGGTCAATCGAACAGTTTTCTTGACCTTTTAGTTTCTCATACATTGTTTGTGCATTCGGAATGTCTTCTCCATGGGCGACAATTTTGTCTGCTGTTCTCTTGAGGGCCCCCCCTACCCCATCTGGAGCCCCCTTCCCATGGCTGGCTGCAAAAAAGTGCCAGGAAATTTCCTTGAATCCATACTTAAAGGGTTCGGTAGAGAGGTGGAAAAAATTCCCCTTTTGCCGATATTGTGTCGCTGGAGCATCACTAAAAAAATGGAGTGTGCGGACATCAGGGTGTTGCTCTCTCACTTGGTTCAGAATGGGGTCAAGGTGGGCCCAGATGGCCACTGGGTCATGTCTCCTGGAGGGTGAGATTGTACAAAAGGTCTGTGGTGCTTGTTCGTCTGCAACGTATGGTGTGAGCCCCCAAAATGCACAGACTGTATTTCCTTGCTGTATTTGCAGGAGTAGTTTTCACTGAAGTCGATATGTATAAGACACTCAGTGACACTCAGGTTGTTTCGAATCTTACGGTAAACGTCATACTGCCATTTGATGTTAAAAATATGGCGCTTGAATTGGAAAAGGCTGTTGTGGAACTGTGTGCTTACTTCATCCTCTGACATTTCCAATACCTTCTTGATGGTAATTGTTGAGGTTTTGTCATCTCTTTCAATTTTCTCAGTGGTCCACTGGCAAAAAGTGACACCATCTTGTCCAGGAGACCGCAGCATGGGCTGACATGTATAAAGGCATTCCCTGCACTCCCCATATGCACAGGCCTTCGCTTTGGAATCACACATGGTTTCCTGAGCCAGTTGTTCAATATCTCGGTGAGGCAGCAACCCACAGCTCTTTAAAGCATCCGTCATGAATTGCAAGTTCTCATGTTTCTTGCATAAACATGTATCCCGGTCAGAGGGTGAAGGGCTTACCACCCAAAATGGTTTGCAGCGGCAAAATGTGGTATAAGACACATTTCCCAGGTTCTCAGACAAAAATTTCTGGTAAAAAAAATTTCTTGTGTTAGTTAACAACCTCTTCTGCATCTTCTTCTTTCGCAGTGTAATGGTTTGCTTGGGACCGGTTGTCATTCGGCTGACATCATCTCGCAGGAAAAAAGATGTAATGTTGTGTCTTAACTGCATTTGATGGACACTTCTTCTTATACCACTGTAGGTGAGATTGCTAGGAAGATGTATGGCTCTCTTCTTCGAGTACCCAAAAGCTGATCTGGCATAGTTTTGGAGCTTGTACTTTTTCACTATGTTTCCAGTGGCAACTTTAGCGATCAGCTGCTTTTCCTTGTTTGCATTTGATTTTTTGTATTTGGATCTGATATCTTCCACTAAAGCAGCGTGAAAAAGTAGAGCCTTTTTGACAGGAGACCTGACCTTCTGACGGCCCAACAAAGCTTTTACAGCTGTACGTGGTGACGTGGTGGAAGCTCCTTCTTTCTTAGCCCTCTGATATCTCTTTTTGTATTTCTGCGCTTTGGCTCTCTCCTTTGCCAGGATTGCCTCCAATTCAGCTATTTTAATTTTCAGTTTCTTCTTTGCACTCCTTCGCATACTTTCCCCTCTGCGTCTTTGTCTGGAAAACAAGATAATTATAAGGATTTTCTTTAAACGTATCAATTTTTTTATATCATGACTTTACCTTTCTATACATACTTTTCTCCCTCCTCTATTCTCACTTTCATTCCCTGTTCTCATTTCATTACATTTCATCCCCCCCCCCACCCCATTGTAATGACCCTATCTGTCTGTCTGTGTCTGTCCATCCGCAGTATGTGTACACTCTTACCAAACCTAGGATACAGTGGGGGGGGGGGGGGTAGGTTAGCAGAAGTGCTAAAACTTTCCATGGGTTGTATGTGTGGGTACTATGAATGTGTGTGTGTGTGTGTGTGTGTGGGGGGGGTGGTGGTTAGGTTAGCAGAAGTGCTAAAACTTTCCAGGGGTTGTATGTGTGTGGGTACTATGAACTGTGCTGGCAGAAATGGGGAGGAGGTATGCCTGGTATGCCTGGAGGAGGTATACCTGTATGTGAGGGCATGAAGTATTGAGCTTTAAGTGTGTATGTGCTGTAAAACATAGAGGGCACAAAACTAGAGAGAACTAAGAGAGAATGTGCCTTACACCCACTCTTGGGCAAATGTTCACACAAGTTGCCTGCGCGCAGTATTGGCCAAGGAGCCAGGTTTCCATCTCTGCACCTGTTCCCTTCTGTATTCTCCCCTCCCCCCTTCCTCTCATCATATTTGAGATGTAATGAAAAATCCTTAATCTCTTACAAACTTAACAACTTCTAACCTGGAGGGCCCTGGCTCGGGCTGAGTTTCAGGAGTGCTGGGTGGTGTCTCCGACAAAAGCAAAGCGCTGGCCCTGGACTTTGCTCTGGCTGCTTTTTTGCCTCTCTCCACTTCTTTCTTTTTGCCCTCTTCTCTCGCTCACTCAGCTCATCAATGCCCTTTTTCTTTCCAGTGTCTCTGTCCTTCTTCCACCTGACCCTCTCTTTTTCAAGATACTGTCTTTTTCTGTCAGGGTCAGCATCACGGCTTTCCCGGTAGCGTTTTGCTATTTCAGCTCCTCTTTGACTCATAACTAAAACAGACGCAAGACACCCTTAAACCAGCAGTCTGACTTCAATTGTTATTGTTAACAAATGGTGTGTATAATGTTATTTTATGACGTTATTATTGTCATTATAGTCAAAAAACTATCCACCTGTCCCCCCCCTGTCATGCATCATGTCCACCTTATCAGGGAAGTATTAATGACAGGGTGGACAACGATAGGGTGGACATTTTCTGCTAAGATTAGCAATTGATAAGCACATGGGGGCCCCTCAGCTAGCAGAGATAGCAGTAGTGAAGGTGACCTCAAAATAAATATGACAATATTTAAACATTTTGAAAAATAATTATATTTTTTAATATATCCCCATGATAGGGTGGACATGTTAAGCTCGACACCTTGCAACAAGAAAGACAATATGAAGAAAATTAAGGTGTAAATACTTACTGATAAGGGGTCATGTGTGTCAACCATCACTGAAGAGTGTCAAAATGGTGGTCATGATGTCACCGATGACATCAGCTACCGCATTAAAGGGCCAGTTACAACATAATGACAGGGTGGACACTGATTTGAGGGACATGTATTAAATACTTAATATTTATATTAAATATTTGTTGAAGACTACTAGAATTACCTATTTATGAAAGTTCTTGTCAATAATAATAAGACCATAAAAAACAATTTTAATTTTGTTTAATTTAATGACTTTATTATACTCATAGTTGCTCCCACTATTGTGTGAGGGACATGGCAAAATCGCCTACACACACTTAAAGAAAATGGTACAAATGAATACAAAATAACTCTAAGATGGTAAATATAGTATAGATGTATGTCTTAATGATTATACATTTGAAATACAAACTCAAAACATCATTATTTTGCATTAAATTGAAAATAAATGTGTGATTCTGACTGGGACCTTGAAAGGCACTTTATAATGATAATGACCCGTATATAAGGTGATCTGATTTTGTACATGACTCTTAGATGAGGTTTTGTGCTGTGATGATGAGGATCCTGGCTCCAGGATGGGAGCGGTCAACCACAATCTCTCCTCCTCACTTCACCGTGGTCCTGGAAGCATGCAGGCCCTTCAGGTATGCTAGATAAAAAACACAAGCAGCCGATCAGCAGATGACATGCTGCAGTCTCATTTTGTCTGTGAAATCACTGTTCAAGAAACATGTTGCCTATAAAAAGAGCATTACTATACTGACATAGTATAGTATGTATAAATTCATAATATAAATGCATAGTTATTGAAATCAGCAGGCTTACCATATCAGTGTGAGCTGTGGGCTTGCTTCTGACTGGTGAGATTGATGTCAGGTTCTATCCCAGTTACAGCCAGTCTCAGAGACTGATGCAGGTGTTGATCTGAGAGTCTTGATCTCATCGGATTTTTTATCAGCTTCATGCGTGAAAAAGCATGCTCACAGATATATGTGCTCCCAAAAACGGTGGACATCTTCAGTGCGTGCTTTCTTATGTTGGGGTAGGTCTCGTTTGGGAGGGAAGCATAGAACTCTATGAGACAGTTGGAGTTGAATGCGTCTTTCAGCACATCACAGGTCTACAACTCAGCCAGTTCAAACTGAAGAGAAGGCAGGGTGTCAGTTATGTCGGCAGCAAAAGGGTTCTGGAATATGCGAATTTCTTTAGCGTGGACATGAAGCTCACGGAACCGCACACTGAACTCCGCCCTCAGCGTTTCCAGTGCATCCTTGCACTTCTTGGTTGGGAATGGGACCACTGGTTTCTCAGCTGAGAGGCTTCGAGTGGCAGGGAGATGGGTGAAATCTTGTCTTTGCACTTGTCCAACAAGCAGCGCCAGTTTAACCTCAAATGCTTTGACATGGGAATACATGTCACAGATTAATTTTCCCTTGCCTTGGAGCTGTAAATTGAGGCCGTTTCAAATTTCTGTCACATCTGTTAAGAAGACGAGGTCCCATTTCCATTCTGTGTCAATCAGCTCTGGGACAGTTTTTCCCTTTGTCAGGAGGAAGGCGTTGATTTCGGGTAGCAGCTCGTAAAAACGCTTCAAAAACTCTGCCCCAGCTTAACCATCGGACTTCAGTGTGGTATAGCACGTCTCCATGAGCAGTCTGAGTACTCGTGAGACTTTGTAGAGCTGCCAGCTCCTCGGACACTTCAAAAAATGAATTAACTCCCCGAATAAAAATCAGCAGTTGTGCTATGTCCTGCACGTCATTGCTCTCATCCATTGCCAATGCAAAACACTCAAAATCTTTAGCTTTCTCTTTCAGCTGGACATGTACATTATGCCCCATTTCCTCAATTCGCCTGGTGACTGTAGATGCGGACAGACTCACCGCGTTCAGGGCATCTTTTTTGTCCGGACACACCTCCTCCACGACAGCGTTCAAACACTTCTTGACAAACTCCCCATCACTGAACGACTTTCCACAGCTTGCAATCAGTTTAGCTACCTTGAAGCTGGCTCGAACGGATGACAGGTTCATCTGTGTTTTGCGTAACATTGTACTCTGCTGGGCAGCTAATCCACTTTTTAGCGTCTTCACCTTGTCTCTCTTCACTTGGCCCAGCAAGCTAGCATACTGCTCTCCGTGACGGGTTTCATAGTGTCGGCGAATATTAAATTCTTTGAACACCGCCACTGTTTCTTTGCAGATTAGAGAAACTGCCTTTTCCTTGCACTGGACAAAAAAATAGTCATCTGTCTACCGCTGTTTAAAAACTCTGCACTCTGAATCTATTTTCCGTTTCCCCAACAGTTTCGACATTTTGCTGTCTAGCTTTCTTCCGTTAGCTCGTCTCGGCCACGCGCGCCGCACACTTGACGTTTGATCACGAGCAAAGTCACGTTGGAATATACCATTGTGTGAGGGGGTGAAAATTAGCTACTACTATAAATAGTAAATTTAAGTTTTATAATCGGAAAACGCAATTTTAAAAAATAGTTTGGGATCGTGAAGTGGGCCACTCTAATTGTGTAGGCGGGCCGGAAGTGGCCCGGGGCCGTAGTTTGGGGACCCCTGTTTTAGAGTATTACCGTATATAAATTGAAATATGGATGGATGGATGGATGGAAATTGAAATACTCTACTTTGAATAATTAGTGTTTGGTATGTTTTCTATATACTACTTCTCCCATTCAAAATCCAAATCAAATCAAAAATTCTATTAGTAGGGGAGAGTGGGGTGAGTTGTGCCAGTTTTTACTTAAAGTGACTTTAAAACGAGGCCATAACAGTAATGCTTCCAACTAAAATATATACATATATTTCAGGATGTGGTGCATCCCTGGCAACAATCACTTTGGATCAGAAATATAGTATTTAAGAAATATAGCTTTCTGAAAAAAAGTGGTCTTGTGGAGAGAATACATTGGGGTAAATTGTGCCATTGATTATTGAAGTAAAACAGTATATTTTGATCTCAGAAACTGTAATGCTATATAAAAGCTAGACAAAGTCAATACAAAATTACTCATTTAAGGTTTATTTGTATATTTAACAACATCAAAGGCCAACTTTCTAAAAGCCTATTGTATAAGCACATCAAAGAAAATGAGCACAACAAAGGTAAATTGTCTTAAACAAGGCCTAGTGCCACATGAACACGTTTAGAACATTTTTTAATTCAAATGAAGACCAAAGTGACTGCAATTCTCACAGATCTGGCCTATATAACATTCCACTTGTCGATGCAACAGGGGAATATAAATTTCAGCTCCCTTCTGGCTGTACCACCAAGTTTTTGTGGTGTGGGTAATTTCTTTAGGACATCTTCGATAGGGATGACTCCTTCATCTTTTTCTTTGAAGGTAAAGATGGGCTTTCCATCCACAGACCTCTTGCTGCTTTGCCTTAGAAACTTCGCGCTGATGTCGGCACCATCAACCTTCTCAACCAATCCAACATAGTTGTAGGATTTGGTTTTGCCTGCAAAGTTTACTATGACAAAGTCCCCAGCAGACAGATTCTTCTCACCATCATCATCATCATTTTGGACATCTGAACTGTCATAATCAGTGGTGTCATTAAGTGGAATGCAAGTGTCACTCTCTTCTGAGCTACTGTAGACAACCACTTTCTTTTTGGGTTTGGTTGGTTTGGACCCTTTCAGAGCCCCTCTCTTCTTATTTTTCATCCTTTCCTCCTTTTCACCCCTTTCATTTTCATTGTTGTGTGTGTTCTCCAGGTCATCTTCTACTTCATCATCATCCATCACGAGTTTACGTTTACGTTGGTTTGATTCTTTGAGGGCCCTTTTCCTCTGCCTTTCATTGTTTCTCTTTTCCTTTTCAGCCAATTTGTCTTCTTTTTCTTTTTGTGCCTTCTCCAGCTCCATCTTCTCAGGTGTGTCAGTCACGATTTTTGATTTGACTTTCTTTCTTCTCATTCTCTGCTTTCTTGCCGTGGCTTTTGGGAAGGGAAGTATGGCTTCTGGAGATACATAACCCAAATGGGCTATGTTTCGTCCAGTTTCGTCACTTGATGACTGCTCGGGATCTGGTTCTGGAAGAGTGGGTGGCTGCCCTGGGTCTGGACCTGCTTCAAGACGTGTGGCATGGGTTGGCTCCTGTGATGGTCCAGGCAGGTCAGCAGACACACTGGTGGACGGCTCCTCTGGGTTTGGCCTGTCTGTTAACATTGATGGGGCATAATCTTCATCTGGGAAGATATCCCTGTTGAATGGGAATATGCCCGTCGCTCTGAAACCTGATGTTATGTTTCTGGGTGTCATTGCCAGCATAAATGCTTGGTTCACAAGTTCTGGGATCACGTAAATTGTTACGGTTCTACCAGGATTAGTGCGCATCCATCCATCTATTGCACTGTTGTAGAATGTTTTCAGTGAATAGTAGACTGTTTTGTCTAACGGTTGCAAGCGGTGTGAGGTATGAGGTGGCAGGGTGAGCATTACAACACCATTTTCTTTAGCAGTGGTCACTGCCTTCAGTGAGATATGAGACTCATGGTTGTCCAGAATAAGCAGGACTGGATGATTGGTGGAGCAGTTGGTTTGGTGGATGAAGTGCTCCATGAAGATGGTGAAGGCTTCTTCATTCATCCAACCAGACCTCGTAGAATGACCTACGGATCCTGCTGGTGATCCATTCAGAAACTGTTCTTTGAAACGTACACGGGGGAAAACAAACATGGGTGGGATTGCATTTCCTGTGGCATTCACTGCACAGGCCACAGTTACAAGCTCTCCTCTTTCAGCTGATGTCACTGAACCCACTTGTTTCTTCCCTTTCTCTGTGACAATCTGCTTGGGTATCTGTACCGTTGTCACACCAGTTTCATCCATGTTGTAGATCTTGTGTGGAGGGAAGTTATACCTGAAATGAGATTAACATTATGTTGATCAGAGAAGTTTACAGCAGTTTTAGGTACATGGATGTGGTTATGTAAATGTCAACTCTGCTACTGAGGACAGGGAACCCTCTATAGATGATGTTCCCCCTCTCCTTCCCAGGCTTCCTGGTCAGTGTGAGAGAGTACACTGTACAGGGGTGTCTTTCTGGGGCTGACATGTAAAGGCCATGATTATTACCTGTCCATCACTTTAGAGAGGTTATCAAAGAACTCCCCCACGTTGTGCCTATTAAAGGCAGTAGCTCTACCAAGAGAGGTTGCTTCAGGAGTGCGGCATGACAAATGGTGGCGTGCTTTAAAGGCCTCAAACCAATCACGCCCTAGAAAAGATTAAAGTGTATTAGCATTTGTCCCTTATTGACCCATTGCAGTTCACATTCATTTTTACATAGGCCTACTGTAAGTTTAAGTTATACGCTCTAAATAGAGTAAATACCCAATTTTGCTTCTCTGTTGCTATCTGCATGGTGATAACTGATAATAAGCATTCCCTGGGAAAATAATTATTTCTTGCTCCCTATTACTTTTTCTTAATAAATGCACACTTAACCCAACCTGCTTTTTTCTCTCTGATCCAGCTGGCAGGGATATCGGTGTCATTTCTTCGGGCATACTCAAAAGCCAGTTCACAGCATTTCATGGGACTTAGACCGTGAAACATTGCTGCTAGTGCCTTTATATGTTCTGCCAGCTCTTTCTCCATATGTTCGTCAAAGACTTGATTGGCAAGTCCAGTTCTTTTATATCCTGGCCTGATGTCTTTTCCATCTATCTTTTTCTTCTCCATGTATCGTTTTAATGTCATCCTGCATATGTTCATCTGCATCGCCACCTGACGAATGGACTTCCCCTTCTCCACCTCTTTCACTGCTCTATCCATGTCCTCTAGAGGAGTGGAGGCCCTGCCTGTCTTCCTCTTATAACTCCGTGGCATGATGGTCTAGAATGTCACATAGTTTTAGTGATAAAATGTAAGAATACAATGTACAATTACAATAAAATAATATGTTTAAAATATTCATAAGTGGGGGTGAGTTGTGCCACTGGCACAACTTAACCCAGGCCCTTTGGCACAAATCACCCCAACCCTACCATTTTGTAAAAAATGCATCATCCAGCAGTTTTGAGGTAACATCATGCTAGCTGTATAGACTCATAGTGTAGCTTACTAAAGCAATAAAACATGTGTGAAATGTTTTTAAACTTGTCTATAACTGTTCAGACACAACAATAAAAAAACATTGATCATAGATATTTTACTTTGAAAGGCAAAAAACTGTTTTTTGAACTTAAATGTGCTTACCTTTCATGCAATGAGGCTGTCTTCTTTGCAGAATGAGTAAAATGGCTGATGGGTGGCACAAATTCCCCCCTGGCACAAATCACCCCACTCTCCCCTATGTAAGAAATATATTTAATTTCAGAGCAGAAGAAACATCCTTCAAGGGTCAAACTCTACATAAATCATTCAGCAGTGCACAGTGAAGGTCAAACATGCAACTGTATGAACAAGCAACCTTACTAAACAATTTTTTCAAAATGTATTGTTAATTAAACATACCTGTGTGTAGTAAGAATCTTTAAAAACACCCTTCAGGCACGGCTCAATCCTGTGGGCGACGCAGCGCACCTTGATCATCCACGATTCCTGCTGGAGATGGGTAAGGACACCGTTTGTCGTCCCAAAATTGACAGAAGCCCCATCAGCTGCTGTTGCAGTCAAGCAGTTACTGAGGTTAAGACGGTTCTCCTTACACTTTTCTCTAATGGCCTTCAGTATTCTTGCAGCATCACATGAGTCTGGCTCTGTAATACTGAAAAGCAAAAGCAGAAAAATACATAGTTATTTAAATAGTTTCATGCTGTGTGGTACTGGCAGCTTTTATTGTCTTCAACTGAAATTGGAGTTGACTACAGAAATACAAGACTTTTTGATTGATATCAAAGACATACCAAAACAAATGATCCAAACAGATGAATATGAAGAATAAAAATCTTACCCAAGTAGTCTGATTCCTGGTGTGCCATTTTCAATTAACTCGATGCAGACCACCTCTTTCTCTGATGTGCCTTTGTCGATGCTTCCATCAAAGAGCAAGGAGCAGTAGAATGACTTTAACCAAAGCGTGAAGATGGTCTCTCATGGTCCCAGCAATGTGCTCTATGAAGATGCGACAGGCTTTTGAGTTATGATACGACACCCCCAGCTCCACACCATGCTTCCTTTCCACGGACACTAAGGTTTTAAACAGCCTGAAAGGCTGCTCACAGTAGGCCACAGTATATGCTATATCAAATAAGTTGCACATCTTGTCTTTGGTCTTATCATGTAGCTTTTGTAGATTTGGCACTGTCTCAGACATGGTAGCTGTTGGGGCTGTGAAAACTTGACATGCTGTAGCATCCCTACTAGCCATTTTTCGTTCCCAGAACGTTCTAGTTACGTAAGCGTTTGGTTCCAGTTTGGTTCCCTGAACGTTACTTTTGGTTTAGGTTTTGGTTGCCACTTGGTTGCAGCGGCAAACTTTTTTTACGTTCTCTAAACGTTAGCTGTTGGCTACATGTTTGGTTGTTTCAAACCACAGAGTCTTCTGCTGATCTCTTGAACCTGTTCAGCAGACAGTCTAACCTTCCTGCTTCCCTTCACCCATTCCACCAGCAGTTTCCTCATAACACCTAAACAAGCTTGGTGCATGTAGTCAATGGGAAACTTTTTTGTTCATATCAATGGGAAGTTGCAGAAATGGGGAAACAGTATGCCCCTCAGTCTCCTTAGCAATTACATTTGTCACAGCCATTGTATCCTGTGCGCAGTTTGGTTGCTTTGACCATTGCCTTGGCTGGTGCATCACATACAACACAACGCATCACAACAGTCTTCCCTTGAATTCCATTTTCAAGCAGATCCTGTATTTCTGCAACCACATCATTGAGAAACTCCAAATCCTTAGGTTTGGATAGACCAGATGTTAAGGTTACAGGGATGGCACACAAGACAGGCCACAGAGTGTTCTTGCTACTTTTGAACAGTGGAAGGCCATCAATGTGCAGTTGTCCAGTGTGTTTAGTTTTTTCAGAACCTCCTCTGGGTAGTGGTTCAGTTGTCCTTCGATAGTTCTCCTTAAACCAAAGTGGACATACTCCATTCCCGATACTGTGGCTGACCTGATATCTCTTGGGGTTGATAACAGGGTTCTGGCTGTTGAAAGTAGCTCTGGGTGCCCATTGGCTTTTAATCCTACAAGAATCTCATCAAGTGCAGAGTGTGGAATGTGGTGTTTCAAGGCCCAGTGTTGTAATAAGTTCCTAACTGAGCATTGTGGGTGGTTTTTCTCGCTGTAGGGGTCACTGGTATCATCCATAGGTGTGTCCCACATTTCCAAGTCTGACGCAGAACCATCACTGCTGCCGTCCTCCTCAGAGCTGGTGACAGAACTTGTTGGTACTGCCATGAACTCTGGCTCTTCTTCAATCTCCTCTGCCAGTTGTAGCTGTTCCTGATGTCGATGTAGCCGCGCTGCTTCTTGCACAGCCCGTGCTGCATCTCGCGCATCCTGCTCGGCACGTATCTCTGCTCGCACAAGCTTTGTCACTTTTTCAACCGCTCGCTTCGCCCTCTTCTATCGATTTGTGTTGGCCTGTCTGGCCAACTTCTGTGAACTCATTATATGCAAATATAATGCAAACCATGCGTACCTGTTGCAATGCAAATTAAAGCAAAATCATACAGTGTTAGTGGTCCCCTATCTCCTATCGCTATGAAACAGTCTTTATTTCATTAAAAACTAGGCCTTAACAACCCCATGAATCTCTTTACTAATAGCCTGTAAAATTGGGCTGAATTTTTTCTCCTGCAGGGCGAGTGCAGGCATAAATTCTCAAGAGTTTTGCGGGTGCGGGCGGGAGTGGACATACACATCGCGGGAGTGTAACACAGACGTTGCCAGTGCGGGCGGTAATGGTCAGAAATTCGGCGGGAGCGCGATGAAGAAAACAGTCCCGCGCAGGGCTCTACACATGATCTTGAGCGTTGGGAACCTTGTTTGTGTACAAGGAAATAACGTTTTTAACGCTGGAACATATGGCAGCAACCCAAAGACAAGGCGATCAGGGCCTGTGCTAACAAAAACGTCTTTTAAGCAAACTCTTTGCACACCAACAATTTTCTTAATGCTCGAGTTCATGTGTAGGGGCCCTGATAATACTACACGCAAAGTGTCATGTTGTGTCGAGCCCTCTTACAGCTGTGCCTGAATGATTAGATCTGTGGAACTAACTCCAGTATCCGCTAAGTATATGGAGACTGATTCCCAAGTGTAAAAAAAATATATATCATGTCTGGTCTTGTTAGCCTATGAAGACTGCGCTACTACTCAGTCAACTCATCCACACAAAAATCAAACCAATTTGACTTGTACACCATACCTTTTATTAAACAAGGTAAATTGGCGGAGAACTCTCTTTTCATTTCTTCACAAATTACAATTTTGCAATTAACAGTATGTGTATAAAACATTCACAACTTCTGTGATACCATAAAACACATTTTCTTCATTTGTAACTATCCAAATGTTCTATAACTAATAAAGTTGGCATTCAGACAAAGGTTTGTTTCACTTGTGCCATTCAACACTCCCAGCTTATTGATGGTCAAAGCCTAAACGCTATCTCTTTTACATTTCTTCATATATTACAATTTTGCAACATACACATCTACAACTTCTGCGATACCATAAAGCATCAAGCTTTTAAAGAAATACCTGCCAAACTGAACAATTGGCATCATAAAACTACATATCTAAGAAAAAACAAAACTTCTCTACAACCCTTTTCTTTGTAATTGCCATACTATTTACCCAATATGTTTTGACTATTCCTTTTTTCCTCCCTTCCTCCATCCTTTCCTTCTTCCTTCTTTCATCCCTCCTCCTCCATTCCTTTCTCTATCCTCCTTCCCTTCTTTCCACCTTCCCCTCCATCTCTCTTTCCTCCCTCCTTTCTGTCCTCCCTCCCTCTTTCCTTCTTCCTCTACTTAACTTTCTTTCCTCCATCCTTCTTTCTTGCCTCCATCCTTCCCTCTGCTTTCTTCCGAGGACAACAAGAGGGTTAAATCTAGACATTTAGATTAGACTACTTAGACATTTTCCTTTTTAAGGCTGTAATCCGGTTGTACACATAAAATTTCAAGTTCTGCCAGTCTCTGTTCCTGAGAGCTTCAGGTTCAGCCCTTAACCCTTTGTTGACTGCCCCGAACATTCCATTTTTTCCACACTTGATGACCTCATGGCACAAATAACCTTACTGTGTGGCCATACTACATGGCAGAGATGAAATGTACACACCATTGTAATCAGAAGAAAGAGCACTTTAAAATGGTATAAAACATAAATAATTATGTGTAAAGGTAGCATAATTATTTTTATAAATATGCTCAAAATTAATCCGAAAAAATCATAAAAATTACAGATTTCAACAGAAATGTTATTTTTTCCCTAATTTCTGTTGTAGATAGGGAAAAACATAGAGTATATGACAGACTAGCAAAGTTGTCCCCTACTCAATGAAAAAAAACAGAATCAATTTATCATTTTCTGCTCAAAAGTTATGGTCAATTCATTATGCCCTGTACGTTTGCAGAAAATTATAGAATCTTTACAGAGTAGAATGTCTTCACTGCCCAATTTGACATTTGACCTCAAAATCCAGACAGAATGGTCAAAATAAGTTATTTTGGCCATATATCAATGAGACAGAGCTATATATGGTATGTTTCATTATACTTTAGGACAGGTAATACAAATCCTTCTGGAAAAGAAAGTGTTAACCTTTTAGTGACCGCTGAAAATTTACACCTAAAAAACCCAAATATGTACATTTTAACTTTTTTTTTGTAAACCACCAAAACACCCAACATCAATTTTGATGGTATTTAGTTGATTTATTTGCAAACATAAGTTATTACAAAACATATTGCTTAAGTCATTTTTTTTTAGATGTGGTAACTCAATAAAGAAGTGCAATTATCAATCACGAAAAATAACAATCAATAAACATAAGCAGCAATGGACAAAAAGTCAACCATCAACTAAAAAAGTGCTTCTTATTTAGGATGAAAAGGCATGTCAGTCAATCAATAAAATCTAATAATAAATGTAAATTCATTAGTAAGTGCATTTCCAATAAACAATCAATAGTAAATGAACACTCAATGTCAGATCAATGGTAATGGGAATTCCCCCCTTTTTTCATGTGCAATAAACAATACTTTCTTGTCAATCACTATAAACAGTACCAAAACGTTCTTCTTATTTATAGTTAACAAACAATACAAAATCAATCAACAGCAACGGTCAATCAACAATCAACTAAGACAGTGTTTCTAATTGATGATGAACAATCATGTAAAGTGCAGTCAATGAACAATTATGACAAGATAAATCAACAAAAATCAAGGAACAAAACTAATCAATTTCTGTGTTCACAATTCATTTTTGTTTTTATTGCTCTTTCTATGTTCATAATTCTTTGTATGCCATACTTTAAAACAATTCTTGTCTTGAGTTATGTGCAAGTAGACCTGGCATTGAGGGGCATCACATTTTGTAACAACCTTGAGTGCTTGTTTGCTGGTGTCATAGCAGACTCTACAATTTCTCTTTGTATCAGAGACAGAAGGAATGTGATCAGAGACAAATTCCCCAGGGTTTTGTACAGAAGCATAAACTGGGGGCTCTCCATACTCCTCAAGGCCAGCCAGCTGCCGGACAAGCTCCTCTCTGAATTCGGTCACAGAATACTTTTGTGGTCGCTTGAGCGCAGCTACATCAGGGTTTGCAGCCCGGTGAATCTGGAACAATATGAAGCTGTTTACGACAGCAATATCCATCATATGAAAGAAGAGAGTCTTCCACCATCGCATGCACTTTCTCAAGGCTGTGCTCTGCCCAATAAGCTGGTCAGACCGGTCAACCCCATTCATGAAAAAATTGTAGTCATGTATAGCCTTGGGTTGTTTCACTCTAATACAATGCCACCTGTGTGCGAATTTTTCTCTCCTTTGCACATGCAGGAACTCATTTGCTGAGTGGATAGATGACAGAAGGGTCACAGGTCTATTGTCCTTCCACTGCAATGCCAAACAACAGTTATCGCGGACCCACCTCATAGCTCCCCTATCTTTCCCTTTCACCCACTGCTTCCCTTTCTTTACTGAGTCAGGGAAACCTTTTCTGTTTTCAGCTGCAGTCCCACAAGAAGGCATCTGGAGCTGAAACAAGTCCTTTACTAGTTTTGGGGATGTGTAAAAGTTGTCAAAGTACACATGATACCCCTGGTGTGCAAGAGAGCTACAGAGTCTCATCACTACATCATACCCCAAACCATTCTCACTAGGTGCAGCATTAACATTTCGGCCAGTGTAAACGTCAAAGTCATAAGTATAACCATTCAAACTGTCAGCTAACACCCAGAGCTTAATTCCCCACTTTGTGGGTTTGTTCTTTATATACTGGCGAATACCAGACCTATGTTTAGATTTCACCATTCTTTCATCCACAGCAACATGCTGGAATGGTTGGTAAAGTGCTTTACACGTCACCTTGAAAGTCTCTAACAGGCCAGTGATTTTACGTAGTTTCTCACGCTCATCTTCAGCACCATGATCTACAACATGGAGCATTGCCATCAATGCTTTGAACCGGTCTCTTGACATTATGCTGCGTGCCCACAGGCCATGGTACAGGGTTTTGGTGCTCCAGTATCTGTAAAAAGAACTAACTGGGACAAGGCCACAAAACATTACAAGGGCCATCAGTCTACCAATTCATCTGGACTGGTTTCTTTCCATGTACCATCTGTGCCACCATAATAGGGCTTTCTGAGTATTTCCTCCCAGGCATAAGCATTTGTGTAGGTGCAGATTTGTAGCAGGAGGGCATCAGTAAAAAAAAGTTGAAAAAAATCTATGGCTTTGGTCATGGTACCTCGTGTTACTGGTACATCTAGGTGAACACCAGGCTGGCGTACAGGACGGAAAGATGGCAACTGGTTGGGCATGTCTGGATCATCATAGCTAGATGTCTGGACAACAGGTTGATTCACTCGATGTGCAGCTCTCCCTCTCCCTCTCCCTCGTCCTCTCCCTCGTCCTCTCCCTGCGCGCGGTCGCTCTGGCATTTCTTCTGGTGCCTCCCTTTCAGGCTCAGGCTCAGGCTCATCCTCCTCTGAGTCGGTGGCAGAACCAGGAGAAAGTTGAGTTCTAAAAGTTGAGATATAAAAAAAACAATACAAGTTGTTCACAACCTAGGTCAAGGCTAAGTTCAGTCAGAAAAGTTGTAGCAGAAAGGTTGCTTACTTACTAAATGTCATTAGGCTACTTTCTGTCTAGAAGTTGAGAACAAAAATAAAAGTTGTTCAAAACCTAGCTCAAGGCTACTTTCAGTCAGAGAAGGTTGCTACTTACTAGGCATCCCATTACTTTCTTATATGCCATTACTTTCTTATAGGGAGCAAAAATAGACATTTCTGGAACTAAACAGAACGAGTAACACTGATATTTATTTATTTATTCAATCCTATATTCAGCTCTTCATCCAGACATGCCCATGGCATATGCTAACAACGCTACAATGTTGGCAAAGGGCTAATTTACCCGCGAGAGATAAAGCGCGATCAAAAATAAACAATCACCAGGCACGATTTTTTTTGTTGTGACAGACAAAAAAACACATTATACAAAAGGCACAGTCTACTCTGAGTATTATCCCTCGAAACTATAATGTTTTATGAAGCTGTAAGTAGTCTAAAATACAATCTTGAGTTTCAAGAACTTTATTTGTTTACTCACGTATCATCGTTGTCGTCGTCGTCATGAAAGTCTTCATTCAGTTCACGGTCCAACTCGTACTCTTCTCCACTGGATATACCTCCTACTTCACCGCTATTGTCATCATTTGTGTGTTGACAACACATTTCTGCCACCTCAGCAGCTGAAAAACGCACTTGAGGATGCCTACGATCTGACATGTTCATTCAGTGTGCAGCCGCGAAATGAGCCAAACGCGATTCACCTGGCGATTCACGCGAACCTTTCTAGGGCGGGACGATCACAAGATGTAAAATGACATAACTCAGCCAATAGGCTATCAAAACGAACTCAACTACTTGACAGTGATTGGCTAGGTGTTGACAACATATCTACATAGTTTTTTTCATCGGTGAGGTTAAATGCGTGATTCAAACACGGCGAAGACGTCATGGTTCGATATCGAACCAAATTTACATGGGCCGTCAACAAAGGGTTAAACATTTTTCACAATCACTCTTTGATGGTACAGTACAAGATCGGATTAACTGATTCATTTGCCTCTCTACTGCCCTAATCTCTGCCGGCTGCCAGCGTGCTCTTTTCTGTGAAGCATTACCTGTAAGTGAGGAGACAAAAACAAAAGTTTTATTAACAGTGTAAGGGAGACGCTACAGTTCCAAGTCCTGTGCCAGTACATACAGTACAAGTGAAATTAAGAGGCTGATCAGAGCTGAGATAAGCATCGGTCCTCAATGATTTGATCAGTTTACAGCTGACAAATTTACAGCCGAGCCACAACTTGTGATTAGATGGCATTATAGGCCATAAGAAAGGCCCTTAAAAGTGCTTTAGTTTTTGAGGTTCCTTCCGGACGTGGAACAAAGAACAAGAATGTTTTCTGTACATAATCAATAATGTCGCTGCAGTATTTATGTCTTTAGATGACATTATTTTGAGTGCTGTTGGAGCAATTAACTACAGTGTTTGCACAGTACAGCGCTGATCCACCAGACCTCATTCACAAAACAAACATTTTAACAGTTTGCGTGTCGTCATGCAGACAGACGACACAAAGCAATAATTCAGACTTTTTATGAATCTGCATCATGATGTCAATTCGGGATACTTTTGATCACTGTATTACGATTAAATCTCATGAATATCTGAGTTTATTTTGATGTGGCTAAGGTGTACAGGCAGTAACATTACACTGCGAACCCTAACAGTGAAATAAAATCACTTTTCATAGCTTAAACTAAAATTTAAACAATATATTGAGTTACCCTGCTGTACAAGAGCATTGTTATTCTTGTCCTTCACGTGAAGTGTCAAGACGTGGGGTACCTGACGCTTAAATTGTGACCGCCCAGCTTTTCCCTCTATTTTAAGGATCTCCTCATGATTGACAATACTCCGCCAGCAGATGATATTGTGAATGTAGCTCTCAATGCGTATTGAAGACCTTTCTGTCTTCTTTCTGATATCTCCGAACCGTTTTTCCAGAAATTTGATATTATTTCCTTTGGTATATCTCTCACTGATATAGCTGAAAACTCAGTATTTCTCATGCTAGGAGCGAAAGCTTGACAGGCGTAGCAACAGTATCCAAGGGGGGCGGGACTTAGCAAAGGGTCAATTTGTACTGAAATGCAGTACTAAAATGTACTCAGTTACAGTCCACCAGTGCTTGGGGGCCACCAGACTGAGGGTTGCAATGATGGCTCTCATTAATCTCCTGTCTTCAAATCTAGTGATATTACAATAAAAAAAGAGTAAAAAACAAACAAACAAAAAAAAAACATCACCTTTGGAGGAATGTCCCACAGTACTGACTCCAGATGATGATCCGTGCTCTGCTGATGGCAGTTGTTGCTTGTCTGTTGAGTTTTCATTCCTCACAGCATCTGCAACAGTTTCCTCTGTTGACGGTTCTATGACATACACACAATGTACCTGATAAGACATACTTCAAATGCACTACAAACATTCTGGTCATAGAAAACAAAAGTAGGTCATTTATTGTTGCAAAAATGCTTCAAATTACAAAAAGAAAAATCTGTGCAAACAACAAGTTTCAAAAAACGGTTTTCTTCATTAACTATATCTAAATATTCTTTAATAATTGATCAAGTTGGGGTGATATCTACTTCACGTCACATTGTTGCATCCAGTATTAACTTAACAAAAGTTTGTTTCACAAAAAAAAGAGGAAAAAAAACAATTACCTTTGGAGGAATGTCCCACAGTACTGACTCCAGAAGATGATCCGTGCTCTGCTGATGGCAGTTTTTGTTGCTTGTCTGTTGAGTTTTCATTCCTCACAGCATCTGCAACAGTTTCCTCTGTTGACGGTTCTATGACATTCACACAATGTACCCGATAAGACATACTTCAAAAGTAATACAAACATTCTAGTCATAGAAAACAAAAGTAGGTCATTTATTGTTGCAAGAATGCAACAATAACCTCAACCTGGTGGAGCAAGAGGAGTCACGCCGGCTCAGCTGCCTTCATCAATAAAACCCGGTCAGTTTATAATGTTTAAGTTGCCTTTAGATGACATTATTTTGAGTGTTGTTAGAGCAATTAACTACAGTGTTTGCACAGTACAGCGCTGACCCACCAGACCTCATTCACAAAAACATTTTAACAGTTGTTTGCGTGTCGTCTTGCAGACAGACCTCACAAAGAAACAATTCAGACTTTTTATGAATCTGCATCGTGATATTGTCATTTCGGGATACTTTTGATCACTTTATTACGATTAAATCTCATGAAAATCTGAGTTTATTTTGGTGTGGCTAATGTTTTGGTGTTCAGGCAGCGCACAACGCGAACCCTAGCGGTGAAATGAAATCCCTTATTACACCTTTAAAAACAACCATCTTACTCTTTTTCTTTTTCTTTTTTTTTTACATGAAATTACTGAAACATACCATTAACAGGAAATGAACGATTTCCATCCTCTCCGCATGCATCTTCCTCATCACTCCCCATAACGTTTTCTGCAGGAGACATGACACGCTTATAATTCGGTCAGACAAAATGAAAAGACGATACATCAAGTACAGTGAAAATCAAATATACCATTTGGGTCAATTGTGATTTCGTCCAAGTTCTTTCCATGGAACTCAGCCAGTCTTCCTTTCTCTAGTGCCAGCAGAACTTTACTGATCTTTGCTAGTTGCAGGGTCTTGTCAGGGAGTCGATAAAACTCTCGGTGGATCCTGATATCGTGACCAAGAAAGTTCGCTAGTTGGTCCATCTCGGTGTCAGTCATGTTAAGCACTGTTGATAGAGTTGCAGCGTGTTTTCGCAGTTTGGTTGATGACAATGCCTTTGGACACTTTGCGCCAGATGACTTTGCAAAGCCACGTATACAGTCTGAGCCACGGAAATGTGACATAGCTGAAGGTCTTGCAAACAAGTAAGGATTATCACCAAGAACCCCGCAGGCATCTCTTTGCTGAACGAGGAGTTCGAAAGCGTGGAGCATTTTTGGAGTCAGGAGAATTGGAACGGCTCTGCCTCGCTTTCCTCTGGTGACAATTCTGGAGAAATGTCTGCAGAGCTTTTTTTCTACCTCTGACAGTGCCCAGTCCAAGTCCTCATGGGGATCTGATGTGTCCCTTGACAAAAAAGCCAACAAAGGCATGCTTGACACCTCTCCTTCTCTGCGTCTGTTAAACACGATGGTCTGTGTTAAACAAACTTTTGCAAGGTCAATCCAAGCCTTTGTCGAGGGACTTTCAGACAATGTGATGCAACATTCATCTAGTTTTTGACTGAGAAACTGGTGCATTCTTTGCACATCCTCAGTAAAGGGCATCACAGTGGGTGCATTCCACTTGGCCTCAACGATGTTCCTTAGTGCTGTTGCAGAAACCAATGCATTCCACTTCTCGTTGTGCACTTCTTGGAACTCGGATGCACGCTTCACAAGCTCTTGGTTGTCGGAAATGAGTCCTTGAGCTTTCAAGAGCTTGCTGACTTTTACCAAAGCATTTCCAAGTTTTGTTGCCAGTGAGGGAATGATAAATGCGTTGGTACTGCTCTCATAGCCACAAGTACTTTTGACAGCTTTGACCATCTCCACATAATTCGCAGGATTAATGAAATCCTCAATCTTTTTTAACCTGGTATTTTTCCTGGCATTGTCCAGCAGTCGTCCCAATTCACGCATTTTTTCACGGATGCACTGTTGACTTTTTAATGTCATTCCACCTTTATTGAGCAAGTGCTCTCCATATTCAATAATGACATGGTCATTCTTAATTATTTCTGTGACAGGACCCGGATTCATGGCACTGACAACTTTCCAAAGCTGCCTGCTGATATGTGAAGGCACAGGCGCAGTGTATGCACATAGAGCCTGAACACGGTTCTTGCCAGGTTTTGGGTTGACTGATCCAGACTTGAATCTACAAACTCGCATATGTCTCCATAGAACATTTCGTGTGAAAGGTCCCTGGCAGTATGCACAGTGCATAAAGTCACTTCCCTGCGCTTCTTTTGGTGGCCGTTTACATGGGACAAGTTGTCCCTTTCCTGACTCCATCACAGTAGCATTATGGGCATAGTTGCCTTTGTTCCGAATATATTCTAGCTGATTTTTTCTCTCTTTGGACTGTTTTGGAAAGCTAAAAGCTCTTGCCACATCCACCATATTTTTGTGTGCATGTTCCAAATGTCTTGCCATTTTGGCATATGGCTTTTTGCAATACCATCAATAGTGTCTCTTATCGTAGCATCTATTGCCATTTTTATTTTGGTGAGCACCAACTACTAGACTATCATTGGTTCGCTGACTTGAGCAGGGTTCTTCCTCTACACCAAGTTCAGGGCAGGGTTCTTCCTCTACAGAGGATTCAGATGCAACGGAGTGGGTGTCCAATCCAGGTGTTGTGGTGTCACATTCATAAGGCATATCTGAGCCAAGGTTTAGACGAGAATCAAGAAGTCTTTTTTTTCTTGGAGTGAGGTCAGTAGTAGAATCACTGTCAGTGTCCGGGTCAGAATCAGGAACATACTCGTCTTCATCTCCACTGACTGATGATGTGGTATCATACAGTTCTGTGTCTTCAAGAAATATATCCTTCATCTAAGAGATTTTTTTAAAAGATAAAAATTTTAAAAAAAAGTCACTTGGACATATTTTCTCTAAAATAAACACTCCATTAAATCATGTACTTTATGAAAGATTGTGGAACATTTCCACAATCTTAATCCAGGCACTTAGTTGTGGACTTACTATAATGCTTTTTGTCCGTCTTAGTCTTGGTACAATTTCTTCATTCTCATTATGGAAGTCCTTCAGCGTCTGTAAAAATAAGCAACAACTTAAATCATTATACAGTATGAAATGAAACTGAAAAGTACAAAAAAAGTAGTGTATGAAGCTAAATGAGACTCAAACATTCTTTAGAGAATGATAGTAAAATGTATTGACAGAAGTTTTTAAGCCACTACTTAGGGAAATTTCTATCTTCAATACAACAAGCTTCATGGGGACTTTAATACACACCATGTTATCATCCTTCACGGGGACTAAGCATCTCTGGATGCTATTTAACACTAATAGTATCATAAGTACATTGTGGGGACATCGTAAATGTGTTGGATTACAGTGATATTTAGGCCAAAAGAAAATGCCCAGACAGGTTCAGATCCATCTTAAACGTGCTTTTATCTTTTGCCTCATTGAGGCATTAGATTTAACTGTTAGTAGATCTGATCGACAATAAATTAACTGCACAATGACCCCATTTGCTTTACTTAGTTACTTAAACCTAAGAGAGGCTGTTAAATAAACATCAAGTGATGAAGGTGAATGTACCTGTTGAGGACTGTCCTGTGGACACATTCGCCACGGGCAGTCATTGCCTCCGTAGTCGTAAGTTATTTCTTCACCTTCTTTTATGTGTTTTAGAGCAAAAAGACACAAGTATGGGCTTCCCTCCACCTCAATTTTTTTCATCCGGCAATTAGGATGTCTGTGTTCATCGTTCACTAGGCGGCCAAATGAATCGTCTTCTCTGGAGGCATCAATACTAAGAATGGACAAAGAGATGAGAGTAAAATAAAAACAATTTTACTTAAAAATAATGTTATTACATTATTAAATGGCAGACATCGATTGTGCAGTCAATTTGAACAATTTATACAAATTATATAAAGGCATGTACCAGAGATAAAGGTGCACTTTTACATCTTACCACCATGTTTTCCCTCTCCACTTGAAGAGAAAGAAAAATGCAGCACAGGAGGGGTGGTACACTTTCCTCCTCCTCTGCGCTTCAGCATCATCTATGAAATCACCCCTGTATTCAACCACAAAATCTCCTTTGCAGAATGAACCTAGTGCGAACAATCCACGTCCTGCAAGAAAAAAATTAAAGGAAATTTTGATCAAAACAAGAAAGCAAATCATGTACTACAATGGATATTTCTTCTATGGCAACATAAACACACACATTGCAGCTTAAGAGTGACAAACACCTGTTTTCTTTGTATTCAACGGCAGCACAACTAAGTTGAGATGCCAACTAGTGGTATAGTGATTTAATTCACGGAATTTACTTCATCCTGAAATTTCTAGTAACACAATGGTGCATTTAAAGTAAAAAGAAAATGGTCTGTAGCGTCTGCTCTGACTATGGGTGCATCCAAAGTCCTTCATTTCAGGATTGTTTCCCTTCCTTCTCTCCTTTCGTTGTGTTTTAGTCTCTCTCACTGAGGAGAAACAGGAGAGACATCGGACGTCCTCTCCAGAGTTTTCCTTGCCATTATACGGCTTAGGCACAGCCCCTAAGCATTTTTGCGATCTGCCTAAGCGAAAAATCATGGCTGTATAGGAAAAAAATAGAGCAGGTGAGCAAAAGTGGATAAGAGTCGCGTATGCCTCCTTGATCTGTCGTTACTGACGCTCCACTCATTTGCAGCTTGACTCAAAAAAAAAAAAAAAAAAAGCACCAAAAAAAAGCAGCGTTGATGTCATGGTTTGGGCACGCTTGATGCTAGGGCTGGGTAATATATTGATATTGTAATATGAGACGAGAAATCGTCTTAGATTTTGGATATGGTATTATCGTGATACGGCTTAAGCATTGTCTTTTCCTGGTTTTAAAGGCTGCATTACAGTAAATGTAATTTTCTGAACTTAGAAGACTCTTCTAGCTGTTCTATTATTTGCCTTTATTCACTTAGTCACATAGTCATCCCTTGTTGTGTAGTTTTAAGCTTCTAATGATGATCAAACGTTTTCTTTGAACGGAACTTTACTTCCAAATGCACTATTACAGTATTACAAAGAAGTAGTATTTATTTAAACTAAGGCAGGTTGCGACTTGCGACTTCATCTCTGGAATCCTTCATACAACGAATACGCATTACACATTACTTCCTGTTCATCAAAATAAAGGTCTCACATTATCACATTCAAACTAATAATTTTACCATCAGGAAGTAACATTCTCCAAATATCTACTGTAAATAATGTAAATACTTTTCTCCTAACTGTTTTTAAACTAAACAATATAATCATGTCAATTTTACTATTGGATTCAAATAATAATTCACAACATTCCCGCCCAATGAACAATTGTTCATTACTATTCAGTCCACTTAATTAATCTCCAAAGGATATATCAGCTGAACAGGTCTTCTTGACACACTGCCCGTAGAAGTACGAACAGTACAGGAACGAATGAGTCCATCTCTTCCTGGAAACAGTTCTGTTATTCTGCCTATTTTCCAGGTCTGCCGGGGTGCATTGTCTTCTCCGATCAGGATGACATCTCCCACCTTCAGCACAGTGGGTGTAGGTGTCTCACACTTGTGAGCTGATTTCAAGTCCATCCAGCTGTTCCAAAGGCTGGTCAAGAGTCTTTGCCGGTACTTCCATCTCCTTCCCATGTCCTCTCTGCTCACATTTGTCGCCTGAGATGGTGGAAGCATAGTCTTTGGGGGTAGAGAAGTTAGTCTTTTTCCAACCAGGAAATGAGCCGGTGTGAGTGGCTGGGGCTCTGAAACATCCTCATGTACATAAGAGAGGGGCCTGGAGTTCAGCACAGCCTCTACCTCGGCAAGCATGGTTGTAAGCTCCTCAAAACTTAATGAAGCTTTCCCCAGGATCTTCTTTAGGCATGTTTTAACAGATCTTACAAGTCTCTCCCAAAAGCCGCCCCACCATGCAGCTCTCTCAGCAATGAACTTCCAGGTGATCCCCTTATCTGTGAAAAACTCTGTGAGCTCTGATCCCCTGAATGACTTCCACAGTTCTTTGAGATCTTGGTCTGCTCTTTTGAATGTTTTGGCATTGTCCGAGTAAATAACTTTACACAGCCCTCGTCTTGCAATAAATCTCCTTAAAGCTAAAAGAAAGTTTTCAGTGGTCTGGTCTGTGACTAACTCCAAATGCACTGCCCTAGTGACAGCACAAGTGAAGAGTGCAATGTATGCCTTCTTAGGCTGTCCACTAGACTTTACATACAGTGGACCTGCAAAATCTATCCCAACTACTTCAAAAGGTGGGGATTCTGTGACTCTGTCTCTGGGTAATGGAGCTGTTATTTGCTGAGCTGGTTTCACCTTTAACCTCCTACAGATGTAACAATGTGACACCACCCGCTTCACTAGCTGTCTCCCCTTTAAAACCCAGTATCTTTCCCGCATTTGAACAAGAGTATCTCTTACCCCAGAATGCATCACTCTCTCATGGCATTGCTGAACTAGTAGCTCAGAGTATCTGTGATTCGTTGGTAGCACATATGGGTGTTGTTCTCTGTAACTAAAGTTAGAGTGCTGTAACCTGCCTCCTACACTGACAAGGCCATTTTTATCCAAGAATGGTTTCAAGTCTCTGATTTTCGAATCTCTCTTGATGTTTTGACCTGATGTCAGCTGACAAATTTCTTGGCTGAAGCTCTGCTCTTGTGTCATCTTCACCCAGTACACTTCTGCTGCAGTGAGCTCCTCAGAAGTTAGCTCTCCCTGCGTTTTCAGACTGGAGCGGGCATTAGCTATGAACCTTTTCACCCATGCAGTTATTCTTAACACTGTCTTTAACCTGCTGTACTTGTGTAAGTCTAACAGTGGTTCAACTTGTTCAGTGCTAGCGAGCTGTACTGCTGTCTGGAACTTGGATCTGAGCTCAGTGCTCACCTCATCCGCAACACGGTCCTCATCAATGTTCTCTGCCTCATCAGTTGGTGATAGTGACGGAGGGCCGCTCCACCACAGCCGGCTTTGGATGAGGTTCTCGACGCTCTGGCCTCTGGTGGGTAAATCAGCTGGATTGGTTTTACCCTGGCAGTGAGACCACTGTTCTGGATTGGTGAGACCTTGTATCTCAGTCACTCGGTTTGACACAAACGGCTTCCATTTTTGTGCTGCACTGCGTATCCAATGGAAAACAATCATCGAATCTGTTCTCATACTCAGCTGATTTTTCTCCATGTTCAGAGGCTTGAGAAGATTATTTCCTAACCTTGCTCCAATCAGTGCACCCATAAGCTCTAAGCGTGGTAAAGTCAATTTCTTTAATGGGGCTACCTTTGCCTTGGATGCCACAAAACTTGTCACAATCTCCCCTTCCTTGTTCGGTCCTTGTAGATAGGCAACAGGACCGTATGCCTTCTCACTGGCGTCGCAGAAGACGTGCAGTTTCAGTGTCTGTGAGTTTGGCTGAATGTCAATGTGGTACCATCTCGGAATGGCTAGAAGGTGTAGCTTCGGCAGCTCCGCACACCACTGATTCCATTTTTCAGCCAAATCTGTGGGCAACTGTTCTTCCCAACTGATTCCCCTCTCCCACAGCTCTTGAAACAGGCACTTTACCCGTATGGTGAATGGAGTAAGGAAACCAATAGGGTCAAAGATACGAGCTGATGTCTGTAGCACACTTCTCTTTGTGTTCTCTTTGCCCTTTAAAATGTTCAACAGTCCCTTTAAATCAAACACAAACTCATCTTTCTCTGATCTCCATACTAACCCCAACACTTTCAGCACATTTCCACAGGTGTCTGTTTCTGTCGCGTGCTCCACTCCACTCTCTGCCCACTTGGCTCTCAGATGTGGTGAGTTGGTTACCCATTTGCACAGGTTCATGCCGGCATGGGACAGGATCTCCTTTGCTGTTGAGGAAACTGAAAGGGCTTCATTCACATTACTTGAGCTGTAGATCAGATCATCCACGTAGAGAGACTCTCTCAGTGCCTCCACTGCCCTGGGCTGCTCACTGTCATACTGCTTGATGTGGTTTCTTATGGTGGCAGCTAACAGGAATGGGCTGGGCGACACTCCGAAAACTACTCTACTCATCCTCATAATCCGCAGCTCACCTTCAGCATCTTTGGTCAGAGGTCCATGTAGCCACAGGAACCTAACAGCATCTTTGTCCTTCTCTGCTAGAGCTATCTGCAGGAAAGCCTTGGTAATGTCTGCAGTAAAGGCTATCTCATGTAATCTGAATTTGATTAGCACATCTAACAGGTTTGGATTAAGGTTTGGCCCGGTCAGTAAACAGTCATTTAGGGAGGGGCAACCTTCCTCATGTGATGATGCATCAAATACAATTCTCAGTTTAGTTGTTACCTTATCTTCTCGAAGAACAGCATGATGTGGCATGTAGTATCTCACAGCCTCTGGCTGCTCTGCCGCTGACACATCCTCAGGTACATCCTCACAGATGCCTTGCTGCAGATAATCCTGTATGACATCATTGTACCTTGAGTACAGGGTTGCATCCATTTTGAGTCTCCTCTTGAGGCCTTCGAACCGTCCTTTAGCCACTCGGAAGTTGTCTGGGAGTGTCGGTTTGTCAGGTCGCCATGGTAACTCAACTTGGTAGCGGTCATCTTTGTGTGTCACAGTCTGTTCAAAGTTCTGTAGAGCGTCAGTTTCCACTGCACTCTGGGCCTTCTCATTAACAATGCCCAGTGACTCCACCTCCCAAAAGGCATGTAGCTGTTTTGAGATCTGTGTGTCCTCTTCTAGGCTGATGTGCATACAAGTAGCATCAGTTACACTGGATGTTGAAACTGGCCCCTGCAAAGCCCACCCGAAGCTGCTTTCTACGGCCACTAGTGATTCTGTTATTCTCTGGACTTTGCCTGACACCACTTTCCAGTAATAGTCTGCCCCTATGAGCATCGACAGTTCTGGGTCATCAGGGCCGTCCAGTGGAAAATCAGCAAGCTGCAGACCTTTTCTCCTGAGCTCCTCTTGGATGGGTTCACTGGGGACCTTTATCACTGCCGAGCACACTTGAGGGGTTTCCACAGCTTCAATCTCAATCCTTTGCTGTGTGTTCCACACATTTTCCAGAGAGACCTTCACAATGTTACGCTGTGCCTTCACAGGAGCTGTAGATCCAAAGGTGTGTAGATGCAGCGTTTCTTGTCTTACCACTGGTAATCTTAAGGCTTTCACCACACCCTCATGAATGAAGCTTCTCTGGCTGCCTCCATCTAACAGACAGCGTACGATTTTTCTTCCTGCTGGGCCCTCTGTCCATGCTTTCACTGTCTGGAGCAACACTGTGTTCTGTGAATTAGCTTTCTGTTTCGCTGTGCTGGACACAGAGGACACAACAGCCTCTGTGCTGCCACTGTCCACATCTGCCTTTGCTTCACCTTGCTCACAAACTGACTGGTGATGTCTGCGACCACACAGAGGGCATGAAACACCTTTAACTTTGCAGAATTTTGCTATGTGTTTTGGGCCAAGGCACACGTAGCATCTTCCAAGCTTTCTTAACTTTTCTTTGCGAGTAGACACAGAATTCTCAGTACAATGTTCTGGTTTATGGTTAGCACTGTCACAATATATGCAGATCTGTGGTGCATTACTTGCTGTGTGCAACGCAGTAGCTGAGGGCACGTTCCATTTTTTAGGTTTGTTTTCATAAGGGGGTGCTGGCCTACTGAATGGTTTATTACTTGGTGGAATGTCTCTTTGAGTGTTACCTGGTCTGGTAAGCTGAAGTGCTCTCTCTCTGCTTTGGACCTCTTTTTGCAGGAACTGGATGAGCTCTGGCACCTTCCATTCGTCATTGGGGTCTGACTTGCGCGTGTAGACTAGTGCTATGTCTTCCGGCAGAAGCTGGAGCAGTACTGGACATAGCAGGCAGCCATATGTGTCACTGTGAACTCCCATGGACTCTAGACTGCGAATCTGTATTTCACATTCGTCGTACAGGTGCCTGAGTGCTGCAACATCTGATGACCTTTTCACAGGGGTTAAGCTCAGTAGTTTGGACATGTGTGCACTAATTACAATGTCTTTCCTTCCAAAACGATTGCGGAGCAATTCAACTGCAGCGTCATAATTGCTATCATTCAAAGTAAGCCCTGCAACAGCTCTTGCTGCTGCTCCAGTCAAATAGGATCTCAGATAGGTAAATTTCTCCCTCTTACACAGTGCATCATTCTCATGAATAGCCGTTTCATACTGAGACCAGAATTCTTGCCACTGGCTAATTTCTCCACTGTATTTCTCTATCACCAGCTTCGGTAGTTTAACAGTCTGTCTACTCACTGGTCTCACGGAGTTCGAACTTGCATTGCTCACCCGCACACTCACGTTATCACGTGCAGGCTGAATGAGCCTCGTGGCACGAGCCTTCAGCGTGGTAATGCGGTCCTGGTATTCCTGAGTACTAGCAATCTCCGTCTCAAGGTCGTCTGTCGACGTTTCATCTTCAATGCCTTTGTTTAAGTCCATTAAAATATCTTCCTTGGTCGACAATACTGACAGCATTTCACGAAGTTTATCACAGTCGGGCACCTCATTGATCACCTCCTCATCTAAGCGATTCAACAACTTCGTTGTAGATGTGCGTACCGTCTTTCTCTTCTTCTTCATCCGTTCAAAACGCTCGGCCATCTCTGCTGCCAATGTAGCTAGCGTTAGCTTCCAACTTCGACACAGTCAATTCAATCTTCAATTCCCGGGTTTCGGCACCAAAATGATGTGTAGTTTTAAGCTTCTAATGATGATCAAACGTTTTCTTTGAACGGAACTTTACTTCCAAATGCACTATTACAGTATTACAAAGAAGTAGTATTTATTTAAACTAAGGCAGGTTGCGACTTGCGACTTCATCTCTGGAATCCTTCATACAACGAATACGCATTACACATTACTTCCTGTTCATCAAAATAAAGGTCTCACATTATCACATTCAAACTAATAATTTTACCATCAGGAAGTAACATTCTCCAAATATCTACTGTAAATAATGTAAATACTTTTCTCCTAACTGTTTTTAAACTAAACAATATAATCATGTCAATTTTACTATTGGATTCAAATAATAATTCACAACATCCCTACAATATTGTTGAAATATCGATAGAGGTATTTGGTAAAAAATATTGTGATATTTGATTTTGTCCATATCACCCAGCCCTAATTGATACCAAAGTCCAGTTTGTTTAATAAATGTGAACGAAGTGTACCATGCCCAGGAAGGGATAAGCGAACTGTTCAACCTTATATTTCACTGTTATTTAAACTGACCAAATAGATGCTGAAATGACAACATGACAATGCATGACAAAAAACAGAAAACCTTTAACTGCTCGTTTTCTGAATGGAGCTAGATTGATCAGAGCTATAATTTTAGCGACTTCATCCACATTCAAAATAACATCATCTAAATGCATAATTGAAATCTCATATTGTTACATCTCTACTATGTCAGTTCATATCTGTGCAACACATCCTTAGTTTCTTGAAAGGTGCTGTATAAATTCAAGTTACCAAAATTATTAGTATCTGAACATAAGACATCATCTTACCTTTCACTGCATTGATGAATTTCACCTCCAGTTTCCATGTCTTGTCGGTCTTTAAACCAACATGGTGGCAGGCATCTTTAACAGGACTGAGCCTGGGCAGCATTTCAAACTGAAGAGAAATTAATAAAAGAGACAGTTTGTTAAAATGCATAAGGTGCTATTCCAATTAGGGTTGTGCCGATGGACGATATCATTGTCCATCGTCATTAATGACCCACCATCACGATGGATTGCGCAGAAGCGGACGTCCAAAAATGAAAAATAAAATAGCTACACGTAGTTTTAAAATTAATTTTGCACATGTTTACATTCATAAAATGGCCAAAAATGAACGTTATAAGCGGATTTCTTGATCACTATAACCGAATTATTTAAACAGCATTTGTATAGAAATGATTCCGTCCCAAGCCTTTTGATCCATAAGCGGTTGATCACTATATCCGTGACCACTATAAGCGGTTTCCACTGTATATAGTTTTAAATGTATTACCATTAAATTGCCGTTGTTAGTAGATTATTATTATATATTATATATTTTATGCTCCCCCCCCCTGGGCCTAGTCAGACAGACAACTGTCTGACTAGGCCCAGTTAAATGCCTGGCTCTGCTGCCATGTGCGCTCAGCCACCCCCCAGCCAAGGTGGACTTCAACTTGAAGAAGCCTACAGTCTACGGAGAAACTGACTCTAAAAACTTCAGCTGCTCTCAGAAGATTATTGTAGCCCCCAAAAGCATAAAGTCACAGAACGATGATGTTAGCGTTCACACTGCAGCATCACCTCACGTATTATTTACTGTTGTCTGGAATTGTTCTTCCTAGGCTTCTTATTCTTCTTTATCTTCTTCTTCTTCTTATTCTTTGTACCAAACTACTGCGGATAATTCAGATCTAACCACTTAACGTAGAAACTTCGTTCAAACTTTGTCACGTAGGTCTTGTAAAGGACACTTTACTGTTTTTTTACATCACACCGTGCTGATAGAGGTTCGCGCCACGGTTTTAACGTGGAATCAGGAAATGAATCAAACCTAGGAATCAACGTCGGAAACATCGCGAGACTACCCAATACTAGGCAAAATGGGAAACATGGAGTGGATCGCAGTGCGCAGAGACTTCCACCTTCAGCTCTGTCTCCTACCACCATGGAGTTGCTAAACACACAATCCCTCACTAACAAATCCCTCATCATACACGACCATATACTGGACAAAGGGCTTGACTTCATGTGCTTAACAGAAACCTGGCATAAACCAGGGGACTACTCTGTGCTTAATGAAGCATGCCCACCTGGCTATAACTACATGGAGAAAGCCCGCAGCTCTGGTCGTGGTGGTGGACTAGCCATCATGCATCGGGATGAACTCAAACTTTCTCCTCTGCCAATGCCTGATTTTTCCTCTATGGAATGCCTGGCCTTCAAATGCCAACCTCCTAACTCCATGACAGTACTTTTAATATACCGTCCTCCTAAACCTAAACCATCTTTTCTACCGGAGATTAGTGATCTGCTTACCTCACTCTGCACTATGTCAACTAACATTGTCATTGTTGGTGATTTAAATATCCATGTCGACAACCCCTCCTGTCAGTTTGCAGCAGATTTCCTTAGTGTGCTTGAATGTCTTGGTCTACAGCAGCATGTCGAAGTTCCTACTCACACCAAGGGGCACACTCTGGACCTGGTTATCACTAACTCTGCTCCCATCAGTAACCTACAGGTTTATGACATTGGTGTGTCTGACCACAAGGTGGTCTCAATGGCCTTGACTTTTATGTTGCCTACTATTAGACCTAAGCGTCAAATGTCTTTCCGGAACTGGAAAAGCATTGACTCAGCCACTATGACCATAGATCTCCAGCTCATCACCTGCCCAGCCTCTGCATCAATGGATGAATTAGTAGAACTCTATAATACATCCCTGAGCAGTGTTTTTGATCTCCATGCCCCTGTAAAGTCACGTGAGGTCAGTTTCTCACGCTCTGCTCCCTGGTTCACACCTGAGTTGAGGAAAATAAAAACAGCTGGGCGTGTCCTGGAACGACGCTACAGACACTCTGGGCTCACTGTCCATAAACTGGCTTTCCGTGAACATCAAAGGGCCTACTCCAACTCCCTTAAAGATGCTCGATCACAGTTCTATTCCAGCTTAATCAATGAAAACCCTGGCAACTCTAAAAAGCTTTTTTCCACCATAAACCATCTTCTGAAGCCACAACCTTCCTCTTCCACTGAGGCTACAGAGGAGCAATGCAACAGCTTCATTGACTTTTTCAGATCAAAGGTAAACAACATTCGCTCACTGATGTCTAGCTCCTCATCTTTGCTTCCCTCTGACACAAGCACCTTACCTGCAAGTGTTCTGTCTCCTCTATATCTCGCTGAGGTTCAGGAGAGCCATGTTGAGGAAATTCTCAGAAAAATGAAATCCTGTCTGTACCCTGGACCCCATTCCCACTGCTCTGCTAAAGTCACACATCCCCACTCTCAGTCCTCTCATCACCAAAGTTGTGAACCTTTCCCTTGAGTCTGGCTGTGTCCCATCTGCTCTCAAGGTCGCTGTCATCCGTCCCCTTCTCAAGAAGCCCACACTGGACCCAGAGGTTCTAGCTAACTACAGGCCCATACTACTGTACTGGTGTTATTGGAGACTGTACTGGTGTTAGTGGAGACTACTGTTATTTGGAGACTGTACTGGTGTTAGTGGAGACTGTACTGGTGTTTGGAGACTGTACTGGTGTTAGTGGAGACCAGAGGTGGGACCAAGTCACTGTTTGGCAAGTCCCAAGTAAGTCCCAAGTCTCAGCAGTCAAGTCCAAGTCAAGTCCCAAGTAAAGACAGAGAAGGGCAAGTCGAGTCCAAGTCCAAGTAACACCAAAGCCAAGTCGAGTCCAAGTCCAAGTCCCAAGCTTCTTCGAGTCCTGAACAAGTCATCATGTACTCTTCACTTAATAATGCCATTATCAGACTAACGATCACACAATTTCAACATATCAACCTAATCTTCAGTATTTTTTTATACATACAGATTAAACTATGCATATATTTTATATATCTGTATATACGCATGCGCCCAAAGACCTTCAAAGTATTGTGTGTGAATGGTGGGTTAGAAATGTATGAGCACGGAAGGCACCACTGTCATCCTAAAGTTGGTAAAGCGCCTTGACTAGTGAGGCATGGACTGTGTGGATGCATGTAACTGGCATTGATGCTTCAGTGGATGCCAGTTACAGTAGGTCAACATTTTGCTTAAATCACAAAGAAACCTAATATTTCAATAAAACAATGTTTAATCTGCATAACAATTAAGCAGCATGACTACACACAATGAAAGGTGCTGGGGGTAGAAGCTTGAGAGACAGACAGACAGAGAGATAGACAGAGTACACCTCCCTAATCTTAGTTATTTGTGTACTGTATGTGAGTGTGTTCGTGTATTTATGTACTGTGTGTGTGTGTGTGTGTGTGTGTGTGTGTGTGTGTGTGTGTGTGTGTGTGTGTGTGTGTGTGTGTTCTCATCTGATCTGGTTGTGTGTGTGTGTGTGTGTGTATGTGTGTTCTCACTCGTGCCATGCCGTTTGCTTTCAGGTGATCAGGAAGGGCTGGTTGACCATCAACAACATTAGAGAGAAAGAGAGAGACATACAGAGAGAGATCAAGATGAAGAATTGCATTTGCAAAAAATTAAACTGGATAGCAATGTGTCCGACATCTGCGAGCGATGGGGACGCATTATAATGCCCCCATGGCTGAACACACGCTCTACTGGAGTGCTGGAAGCAGGAACAGCTAAGACCCTCATGGCCAAAGGGAACAATGATGGAAGGTTACTCTTATTCGTTGCCCAAAAGAGTAGAGCATTCTGTCCTTCACATCTGTCCAGATAGTGACTTAGCTGAAGTGCAGGACTGTCAACAAAATCCTTCTTGGGCCTTTTGCGGTATGCTGCAAACAGGCCCTGCTCTTGACCAGTGGAATCATCTTCACGTTCTTCCTCCACAATCGCCCCAGCCCGATGGAACTCAGCAGCATCCTTTAAAATAAGATCTGAAAAACATTTGAGATAGATATTGAAGAGCAAATGTTATAATTCATGGAACAAGGTGCCATCATATCAGTTACAGTTATGCATCCCTAAACCACAGGCTTACCCTTCACTTTATCAGCCACTTCCTCCTTGACATCCGGCGTGACCATCACATGGGGCTCCACCCACTGAAGAGAGAAGAGGGGATCCAAAGCAGCCGCTTTAAGGTAGACTGGATCAGAAAAGGGTGCCGATATTTCGTCTTGATTGTTGTCCATTCTCACATTGATAAAGATTCCCCGAAATCGTTTTTTCAAAGAAGCTTGGAGTGCCTTGACAAGGCCTCTCAGGAATGTGACTTCAGTTTTCAGGCTCTCCAAGTGATGATTCAGAGATAGAACCGAGGGTAAAACATAACTGATGGTCACCACGTTTTCTCCCTGAGTCATATCTGTTGCCTCCCCAAATGGCTTCAGGATATCCAATAGCTCAGTCATCAGATTCCACTCTCTTGCCGAAAAGGACAGTTCCTTGTGCCCCACGCTTTCCAGTACCTGACACAGCTGTGTTTTGTCATACTGCAGGGCTGCCTTAACCTGTCTGAGTTGTGAATTCCAACGGGTTTTCACCGCGGCAGGAATACCCCCTCGCGCTCCAAACTCAGCCTCAAATGCATCCTTGAAAGTTGAGCTGGTGTGCAGTAATGCACTAACTTTGGTGAGCTTTGCGAGGGTTGAAGCTGTCACTTTGGTCTCCTTTAAGCCATCACCCACTACAAGCTGTAGAGAGTGTGCAAAACACTGCAAGCGTGTTTGCTTGGCCATGGCTTCATTTACATTCTCCATGTCTTCTAAAGAGAGGTCATACCAGAGCTCAGGGTCATCGATTGGCTCATCCTCGGTCTCATCCACCTCGCTGGGGAAGCACACTGTAAAAGCCTTTTTCATATTTGCAGCGTTGTCACAGAGTATGAAATCCAGCTTCTCCTTGATCCCGTAATTTTTGCAGATACTTTCAAAAAGCTCACAAATTCTTTCGGCCGTATGTGGGCCTATGAAGCGATCACAGGAGAGGAGATTGGACCTTAACTGTATGCTGCCCTGCTCTTGTCTTTCCATATAGTGAACAGTTACCCCAAGGAAGCCCCTCATTCTTCTGTCAGACCAAATGTCCACTGTGACTGAAACATGGTCAGTCTTACTTATTTGTGTCTTCAGCCACATACGTGTGTCCTCAGCAACGTTTTCCACTTTGGAAGTTAGTGTTCTGCGGCATACTGGAATATATTTGCTGTCAACCACTGATAAAAACTGCCGAAAAAATCTGTTCTCCACTATCGACAGGGGCATGTTGCATCCAATGACCAAGTCTGTCAGTATTGAATTGGTAATGGCTTTTTGTTGTGGGTGGGCAGGATTGTATTGGGTACCTTTTTGGCTTGAAAAAGCAGAAATCAATGGCTGGTGTGGATCACTTGCGATGCTTTTGGTCGTCATGTATTCTTCAAATCTGTATGAGATAAATACATTTACATTTATTATATTAAAACGTTTATTTATCATACAAACACCCTAGCTGCCTCTAGGGCAGCTGTCTCCAACACGTCGCTCGCGAGCTACCAGTCGCTCGCCGCCCCCTTCAAAGTAGCTCGCCAAATAGTTTACATTTAAACCATAGACTGTATATATAACATTTAAACACACATTTTCATAATATGCCAATTTCATTTGTCACCTGTACATAAAGTACCGCTCATCTTCTATCTGAAGATATGTTGCTACGATATTTGTTTTTCACAAAATATGACACAGAGCGCTGCTATCAACCGGTATTGCTAACAATGGCTAACCCGAGGTAATTGCTAAATCTGTAAACAAGGCGCGTCCATCTTTTCCGACCTCGAATGTGACGTCACTCCCAGTTCCGACCTCCGACCTCCGATGTAAACGCGGCAAAACACCGAACGGGCATTAGCTTGACCATGGCCGCTGAATGCAACAAGAGGCGGAAAACATACTTTTTTCACGAGAATTGGGAAATAGACTTTTGTTTCACAAGTGTAAAGGACAAGTGTGTTTGTTTGATCTGTGGAGTAAGCGTGGCGGTCGGTAAAAAATGCAATGTGGAGCGCCATTTCACCACAGTCCACAGCCCCTTCTCACGGAACTTTCCCGCTGGTAGCAATCTACGAAAAGAAAAGATAAAGGACCTGAAAATACAGCTACAACGACAGCAGTCTGTTTTTACCAGACCAGCACAGAAGGCTACTGCTTGTACGGAGGCTTCGTTTAAAGTGGCGCACATCCTGACAAAACGCAAAAAGGCCTTCACTGAGGGCAGTGTTGTAAAGGAGGCCATGACCGCGGTGGCTGAAACGTTATTCAAGGACCATAAATGTAAGACAGAAATATTGTCTGCTTTTGCTGATGTACAACTTGGTGCAAATACAATGGCAAGGAGAGTGTCTGCACTGGCTGTGGATGCAGGAAGACAGTTGGAAACTGACATTAACAGGTGTAAATGGTTTTCTATTCAGCTGGATGAATCTGTTGATGCGAGCGATACAGCCCAGCTGGCTGTTTTCATCCGCATGGTTTTTGATGATTTCACTGCGCATGAAGAGTTTTTGACTTTGCTTTCATTGAAAACTACAACAAGGGGAGTCGATATTTACAATGCTGTGAAGAACTACTTCACGGAACAGAAGATCCCTATTGAAAAGCTGGTGTCAATAACCACTGACGGAGCACCAGCGATGACAGGTCGTCACTCTGGATTTATTGCCCGATGCAAAGCAGACCCGGAGTTTCCGCCATTTCTGGCCTACCATTGCATAATTCACCAACAGGCTTTATGCGCGAAGGTCATGGGATTTGAACATGTCATGGAGCCGGTTGTCAAGATTATCAACTCCATCAGAGCAAAGGCTAAGCAACACAGGACCTTCAAGCAATTCCTGGAGGAATGCACTGTGGCCTATGGAGATCTCCTGCTCCACACTGACATCAGATGGCTCAGTAAGGGTAAAGTACTGCAACGTTTCTTTTCCTTGATGGGTGAAATCAAGATTTTCTTGGAAGAGAGGGGGGAGGACACCACCTTGTTATCTGATGCAGTGTGGGTCCTTGATCTTGCGTTTTTGACAGATGTAACTGAGAAAATGAATAACTTGAACGTACAGTTGCAAGGTAAAGAGAAAGACGTCTGCAACATGATCAGTGCTGTTAACGCGTTCAGCGCAAAACTGGCCTTTTTCATCCAGCAGTTGAAGGCCAAAAGATTCCAGCATTTCCCCTCTGTCACAAAGGTTTTGGAAACCCATGCAGGGATAGCTGATGCTTTGAACACAGAGAAGTACTGTGACCTCTTGATCAAGCTTGGCCAGGAGTTTGCAGACAGGTTCAGAGACTTTGAGAGACTTGAGCCCTGTGTGACATTAATTGCCAACCCATTCATGAATGTGGACATTAGTCAGATTTCTGGGCAGATGGCAGACCTTTTCTGTATTGATCCTGTGGAAATGGAAATGGAACTTTTAAACCTCCAAAACGACATACAGCTGAAATCTCAACAGCATGCTGAACATTTCTGGAGCTTGGTTGAGCCAGAAAACTATAAGAATCTGTGTCAAGCAGCTCTGAAGACAGCTGCTTTGTTTGGGTCTACATACCTCTGTGAATCTTCTTTTTCTGACATGAATGTCATCAAATCTAAGTTCAGAACAAGACTGACGGATGAACATTTGAAAGACTCCATAAGAGTGAACCTAAGTGGGTATATTCCAGCATACAGCTCTCTTGTTGGCACCATGCAGTGCCAGGTATCTCACTAACTAGAGGTGCTTGACTGAATATGTAGGCTAGTGAATAAATTACTGAAAGCCTATGTGATTTCAAAGGTGTGAGTTATGTTTTGACAAAGTGTCAGTGTTTTGTAAATGTTGTGCAAAAAATGTGAGTTTAATGTGTTTTATAGTTTGAACAGATAAAGAAATGCATATGCTGATGAGTTCAATTTGGGCTATGTTTCACTCAAAGTGTGAGTATTAGAGGTCAGTGTTTTGTAAATGTTATGCAAAAAATGTGAGTTTATCAGTGATAGCTGAAAAGAAAGAAATGAATAGACATGCATACTGATACATATTTAGTTACATTTCTGTATTTTGAGTGAGTATTGGCTGCCAATATTTTGAAAATGTTCATGCAAAAAAAACATGTTGTTGAAAAGAGAAAGAAATGTTTTGACGTGCATACTTTGAGTTTAATTTGAGTATTAAAGTTCTTACACAAATAGTGAGTGTTGGATGTATGTTCCGTGTATGCTTGTGCCAAACGAAACCTTATTTAGGGATTTAGATACGTGTGAATAAATGTTACACATGATATAAAACACAAGTAGCTCTCCGTAATTTTTTTTCTTTAGAGGTAGCTCTCAGAGGGGAAAAGGTTGGAGACCCCTGCTCTAGGGGATGTGTGACATGAAAAGGGCAATGGTGGATCTAGGATGTTATATTATACTAATAAATAAACAAATAACTAATACATTATTTCAAATGGGTTTCTTCAAGATATTACAATTAAATAAATGAAATGATTTGTAAGCCTTTAATTAAAAACGTATGTGGCAAGAATAAGCCTGATTACATTCCAGAATGCAGGTCAAACGGAAAATCTACTTCAAATAGCCATACTAGTGTAAGAAACAATAGCTACAATTCATTTACACATTCGCATTTCTTGGGCTTAGCTGGGCTTATTGTTTTGAGTTTCAGAACAGGCAGTGGTGTTTATGTGGAATCAAATCAATGTCCAAATCAATTATTTTAGTAGACATGCACGTTCGATGATACAGTAGAGTTTTAAGGCATGTCAACATAGCCTATCGGTCTCTGACAGTTGACGGTTTGTGACGTGAACGAGCCGCCATTTTCGAGGTATTCCGAGGAACAATTACTGTGTCAGTGGGCGGCAACTCTGAGGCAAAGTCGACATAACGGTCTCTGGCATCTTTGCTGAGCTTGTCTCTATATGGTATCCTGTCGCGTTGTCTGTTTTGTCCATTTCCCCTGGTTTTCGCTATTTAAAAAATGATATGCTTGTAGATAACCCTTTGCCTCAGAGTTGCCGCCCACTGTCACAGTAATTGTTCCTCGGAATACCTCGAAAATGGCGGCTCGTTCACGTCACAATTGTATAAAAAACGTCAACTGTCAGAGACCGATTTGCAGGGATGCAAAACATGTATGGACCTAAAATTCAATGAATTTACACCAAGCATATTATTTCCACCATGCTACATTTTAACGTTGGACCACCACACCGAACATGCACGTTTTTTAAATAGTTTTAAAGCCTATCTCTGGTCATGCTAGCTAGCTAGTTATGACCATTACACCATGCTACATGATTAACATCAACTTACTTGTCTTTGTGCAGTCGCAAGTGGCGGACAAAGTTGGATGTTGTTGCCTCTCCATCAGAAATCTTGGCTCGGCAAGTTTTGTATGTTGCAAACCGCTTTTTTTCTTTAACAATGTAGTCTGTGAACGCGAATGCCACTATTCGTGGTGTGGACGCCATCTCCTCTGCGTGCCGACTAACGTTGTTCTTCGTTGACTCATGTATTCATTTGAAATAGAAAACGCTCGAGTGACATCTAGTGGCCAAACGTTGGTGTCCTGCACTAATATTACTCTAATCTCTACTGTATTGGAAACGAATGGATATAGCTACAAGTTACTCAGCACAGCTGCAAATATAGTGTTTTCCAAATTGCGGCGTCCACTGTAAGGATAAGTAATTAGCCTATTTGGCTGATGGCATTTACTAGGCCACAGATTTTCCTGCAAACAACGTAAGGCTGTCTGCCAGTGGCGACTCATGAAGGAAGCCAAAGGAATATGATTACAACAAATGGTGACGAGAATAGTCGTAAAGCTACATTGAATTGTGCATTTAGAATTTAGTAAATAGCCTATTTTACGTGTTTATACAATCTACTATGTTGACTGTGTAGCCTACGTGTATTTTCACCCATGACTGAAAAAAGGGGGGAAATAGCTGACTCGCACGTAGCCTAAAGCTGACTGACGTTCCTCCAGATTTACCAGGGAGAAAATAGTTTACTTCAGGCCTACGAACATTATCAGACCAGGATATAAGCTAGTACACTTTGGCAAAATAGGACCATCTTGGCTGTGAAAAGTGTGTGATTTAGGCTATTTTGTTTCTCATGCAGACCGGACGCTCGACTTCTGTAACATGTCTCAGGTATCAGCCAGTAGGCTCTGCCCGCCCGTCCGCTTTTTTAGTTTGTTTCTTTGTTTTTCTCGCGGAAGTGAATGAGTCTCTGGGGTGTCTTGGTCCACGATCAGGAAATTTATTTTTTGACTGGAGACATGTCAAGTCATTACAAGTCAAAGAGGCAAAGTCCGATTCAAGTCTCGAGTGAGTAGTTTTCAAGTCCAAGTCGAGTCGCAAGTTATGGCGAATTTTGTCGAGTCTGAAGTCATTAAAATAATGACTCGAGTCTGACTCGAGTCCAAGTCATGTGACTCGAGTCCACATGTCTGGTACATTGACACCAGAAAACAAACTGTCTCATTTCTTATAAAAATAAGCATTATTTCGCCCAACTCCACAGACTCAATGTTCCCTGTGACAAGGAATTTTCCTTTCTTGTATGATGTTCCCTTATACATAATTTCTACTGTGACCTTTGTGTTGGTCTCAGTAAAGTCACATTGTCTGCATCTTGAATGGCTTTACTGTATAGTACTGAGTAGAGTGGAGAACTATCTTTAACAGTCCGACCCATTGATCCTGCTGAAAGATAAGCCTGCAACATCTGATGTCTTTCAGAAAGAGTAAGGCAGAGGTTTTTGAAATTCTTTCAATTTCTTTAAATCATTTGAAATAACTGTGCTTACTTTCAAAGCGCATTGTCCATACTATGATCAAAGGGCCAAATTTCAGAATCAGTGCTGGGTAATGTCGTAAATAATGACGCTTTGGTTTCAGGTTACTTTTTGGGAAAAGAGATTTTTTGACTCTAAATATTCTTGAATAAAAACATCAAGATATGCAACCTGATATCATGAGCAGATATCATGTCTACAATGTCTTTGAGCTGCAGAGTCAACTGCCACACATCATCTGCTGTATCGTTCACTCTGTCACCAATAATGAGGCAACAGCCTTAGAAGATTCCAGTTATGTATGGCCTGTCCTGAAAGTTTAGCTAATTGAGGGCTGACCTCACATGGCTTTGCAGAGGCATCAGAGGCGCAGTATTTAAATTGTTTAATGCGCCGATTCAGAGTCGAGTAAGTGAACCATTTTTTCCCCTTTATGAAATACTTTAGATACAGTGCAACATCATATGACAAAACACCTTCGGAAATGTCATGTCCTAAGCAAGGTGGCATACCTGGCTGACAGACATTAAAGTATTTCAAAGCATTAAATATTGAGCTAAACTTTACTCCTTCCACTTCCAGCGTATTTTCTGTCTGGAGGCGATCCACAGCAGAGTTGTAGTTCTCTATGGTGCGCGCTTGTCCGCATAGATTTGGATCATCACCCTGAAAGTCTGATCGGGTTATAAGGCAATACCTAGAGAAATATTTTGAGCGACTGAAATTTTCAGTGAATCCACCAATGCAATGAGTGCCCAAATTATCTCTAGCAGTGCAATACAAAGTTCCTTTGACGACTGTTTCTTCTGATACTACAATCCCATTCTCTTCCAAGTCCTTCAAGTCAGTTAGTAATTCAGAGAACACCTTAGCATGCCCAAATGCTTTGAAATCTTTTTCTCTACACAATAGAACGAGTGACATGTGGTTTGTGTCCGACCGTACATGAACTGGCAAATTAGCATCAGATACATAGACAGCTAAAACTATATGTCTTGTCTTTGCAGAGCCTAAAGGGTTAACAACTTCAAAAGCATCCTGGTAAAGCACTAGCTTGAAACATGATGGATTTCGACCAAAAAAATCATATGATTTGAATATCTGACCACCACTAATGTCACTTAGAATATTGGCCTCTGAAGTAGACTGAGTTGAGTGAACTCCTGACTCATAATTCTGCCACAGATCAGATTCTAATAGACATTTTAAAGTATCTTTCGCAGGCACATAATAGGCTAATCTATCTGTCCTGTTTTCATCTCTTCCTAAAAATATTTTCTTAGGCTCCACATAGTTGAATCTTTTTTGAAAGACTGAGTTCTTGAGTAAGCTGTCCTCATAGGCCCTGTATGACATGCAGAGAACAGATCAAATCCCTTAACAGACTCACACACTGTGGTGATGTCCTCATCTGATAATGATGTGTCATTTTTTAACAGTCAAGTAAGTTTACTCAACATATATGTCCAACCCAACTCATGTATGTTTTGCATTTCCTCAACAATGTTCTGTGTGGTTGAGGCAGGTAGTAAAAACTGTCCCTGCAATTTCAGGTAGAATAAACAGACGTTTCTAAGAAAAAGATCAATGAAATTTGGATCATCATTGAAAAAGTTGGAAAATAGTTTTGATCTGCTAGACAATCCTTTCACATCGTTTAATACAGGATCCAAACGACAAAGGTTCTTTGAAGGAAAGTGGGAGATTGTTGAACCTGTTGAGGATGTTCTTGGGGCCAGATTTGATGTCCGCAGAGATCGAACAACAGGAGTTTACAATCAGATACCTGTAACAGACAAATTTGTCTATGTACCCTTATTGGGAACCCTTAAGTCTATGTTTAAGAACAGTGAACTATGTGAATTATTCCTGCAGGCAAAACAAGGAGAAGAAGGTGCTTATGAAGACATAAGTGATGGTTATCATTTCAAAAGCAATGATTTGTTTTCCAAGCAAAAATATGCTCTACAGGTTCAACTCTATTATGACGATTTTGAGACAGCAAATCCCTTACGTTCAAAGAAGGGTATACACAAACCTGGTTGTATTCACTTCATATTGAGAAACCTACCCCCAAAATATAATTCTGTGCTGATGAATATTCATGTCGTGGCACTTTTTCATGCACAAGACCTGAAAAATATGGATTTGATGCAATATTAAAGCCTCTCACTGATGGTCTTAAAATACTGGAAATGCAAGGGATAGTCGTGCCTTTCTCAGACTCACCATTGCTAGGATCTGTTATTCAATTGTGTGACCTTTGCTGTCAAAGACTGAATGGTGTTGATGATGATTTGTTTTTACAGAAATACAGTTTGATAACTGCAAACTTTGAATTGCTTTGAGATGTTTTTTAAAAATGTTGCGTTGTTTGTAATGGACGTTATAGCTTATAAATTGACACCCTACAGTGCTTTTAAAATATGAGTCAACTCTATAAAGAGTTAAATATTGAGTTACATGTTATATCCTTAATAGTGTTAATATGACTTTAGTGTTAAAAAAATGACACTTGTGGTGGTAACTTTTGACTCTGCAAGCTAGTGTTGCGTAAATTTAACACTGACAAGTGTTGAGTTACATTTGAACTATGGAGAGAGTTGCTGGAACTCGGTTTTAGTGTAAAGTTTTTAACATTTTCGAAAGTGTAGTTTTAACTGAAAACAGTGTGGACCTATATAGACACTTTAAAAGTGTTGTATTTGACTCGATAAGAGTTGAATTAGCACTGCTGATTTTGCTGTGTAGTGTTATATAATGTGGCTTTGTAACCACGAATGAGCCCTTTGCCATACATTTAATCAATTGATTGACAAAGAATAGATGAAAGCTCTTAAACCAGAAGAATGACATTGAATTACGCAGCTTTGAGAAATATACACATGCTAATATAAAGTGTAAATTCCAAACACGCACTTCAAATAACTTTTTGAACATTTGGAAGGAGGCATTTTTATGGCATAAGACATTTATTTATTTATTTTTGGAAATGTGTTTTGGAAAATAACAACCTCATACATTTTATATTCAAGATTCAATATTAAACATTTTAACACATTTGAGTGGTCTTGATTTTTCAATTGCAGCTGATAATAGACATTTTACTTTAAATGAAATCAACAGTCTAAAAAATGATGCTCACCTGTGTTCTCTCAAACTGCCACACTGTGACAGCACTGAGCTGCATTACAGGGTAGGCTTTAAGCTTCTTGAGCTCACACCAATTCAACTTCAGCAGTTCATTTTTTATTCCTCTGTTGCATTGCAGCGTCCCATGAATTCCCATTTGATAATCATCAAAAAGTCAAGACAATGCAACGAAAACTCTTTAGTTTAAGTACAGTATTAATAAGCATCCATGTATTAAACTGTTATAACTGAATGTATGAAATACATAATCATACAGGTGAATCTGGCTTTGATCCAACAATGATTTCCAGTGGCGTCCGATCCTTTAGTACTTCTTAAAATTTAGGTTGATTTGGTCATATTTAATGGGAATGTAACATCCAATACCTGCAAACAAAAACAATTTAAAAGATTCAAAATTCAAAGGTTTTAATGTCATATACACATAAGCTACAGTGTCGAAATGGCAGATTAAGTCCCGAGATCCTCGAACAATGCAACAATATGATATAAATAGATTTTCGTTAAGAAACAGAGGAAGTTGACTGTTAAAAGACAAAAAGGAGCTTGACTCACCAACATCAGGTCTGATGGTTTCGTTGCCTTTATTGACCAGCAGCTCCCAGTTTCAAGGTTTCAAGGTTTTATTTGTCATATGCACAGCAGATACAGCGTATATGTTGGCAATGAAAATCTTATGTCGCGTGCTCCTCCAACAACTCCACATACATGGTGCAAATAAGATAAATAAAATAGTGCAAAAAGAGAGAAGAATATTTACAATAACAACAATAAAGATTTGAGGATGTGAAATATATACATATGTGGAATACATTGAGAGTATTTAAACACTTTACACTGTTGAATGAGGAGGTATGGACAGATGCATATATTATGTATAGCAGATGTATATGGCAGATATGTACAATATATAGATATGTGTACTATAAACAGATATGTATGGCAGATGTGTATAATATATATATATATATATGTATGTATGTACTATAAACAGATGTGAGTAGACATTCACACAGCTCAGGAGTTCAGTAGTCTTATAGCCTGTGGTATAAAACTGTCTCTGAGTCTGGTGGTCTTGGTCCGGATGCTGCGGTACCGTCTGCCAGACGGCAGCAGACAGAACAGATTGTTGCTGGGGTGATGGGGGTCCTTTAATATCCTACCGGCCTTCTTCCTACACCGCTGGGTGTAGAGGTCCTCCATGGATGGCAGCTCCGTCCTGGTGATGTGCTGAGCAGTTTTCACCACCCTCTGTAGAGTCTTACGGTTGAGGGCGGTGCAACTGCCATACCAGGCGGTGATGCAGCCAGTCAGGATACTCTCGATGGTGCACCTGTAGAAGTTGCAGAGTATCCTGGAGTCCATGTTGTATGGAGACTCTCCATTGTTTGCAGGTCGTCGTGGATTGTTGCTGTCCACCAGCGACCTGATGTGTAAAAGTTGTTCTCTATCATATTGGATGATAGGGCTCGCTTGGGCGGTTTGCATGTTGCAAAAAAAAGTTAATAACAACCAACAAAGTAAAACAATAAAAACACTAAGATGTGGAGTTGTTGAGGAGCTCGAGACACGGCAGCCATCCTCGGCGCCATACCAGTAAGTGTGGTTCTGTGTACTGCCTTCTAGATCATTCACACTCTGCAGATATGGGCCGTAGTTGGCATCCTCGGTGTAAGTGAACCTGCAGGTACGCCAGGAAATATCTCAATGTAGGACAAGGAATACAAAACATCTGTATCTGTCTGTCTAGCGAATGGCTTTCGACAGAGAAGACACTGTTGAGTTAAATAAATGATATGATATAAAGTAAGAAGAGGCTGCACCATTGAGGGATTTTTTTAACTTCTCAACCCTCTTCTCAGGAAATCCACTGATACATTAGAAAAATTGTAATTAAATAACATTATGTAATTAGGCATGTCCAGCATTCAAAAGTGCCAAAGTAAAAGTACTCGTAATGCACAACAGCCAACTTCAGAATCAAACATGTAATAATATGTTAGTGGATTTTGTCCAATGGTGCATTGTTGTGTTCTTCACAAATGGGGCGAAGCCTGCGAGCTAGTTCAGGCAGTCAACTCGAGCACCGATGATACATTCGCACATAACGCCCCTCGTCACTCTTGCAACCAACCAAACAAATAGTCTCCTGATCTGGCGCTCTATTTAAGCTGTTGGATCCGCCACCTCTGCCTCGCTAATGCAGCTGCTGCTACTACTGCTGTTTCCACCCTGCTAATGTGTTCACCTCGCTGCTGCTGCTGCTGCTAATGCTGCTGCTGCTGCTGCTGCTGCTGCTGCTGCTGCTGCTGCGTTCACGTTGCAGATGCTCGCCTGCCCCACCACCATCCCAGCTTCCTCCTCAGCTTCCATCTGTAGGCTCGGGGGATAGTTATCTAATCATCACTCAATGTTCTGTGTTAATATGTGGAGTGATGAGGCCCGAGCCTAGACGCCAAACTCAGACTATATACTGTTTCTAATAAACATATTAAGGAACCACGTGAGTTATCTGTTAAATGTTAAAGGTTAAAGGTGGAGCTCATTTTAATTACTTCACAAACTGCTGCTGGGTATTTTAACCAATAGTCATGTGTCAACTTGTTTATTTTTTATTTTGATTAGCTACTATTCTGAATCTGTCATGAAAATAAAAACTTAAGCTGTCAGATAAATGTTGTTGGATAAATAGTAGAATATTCTAAAAAGATTGGAAGTATGACACAAAACAGTACGTACAAATTGTACTTGAAGTACGGTTCTTAAGTATTTGTACTTTGTTACATTCCTCCACTGGTTATAAATTAAAAGGGTCGATTGGTGCTAACAGCTGATGTGATGATCTTACTTAAAGTCTTTGCTTGTTTCCTGCAGTCTCCTCATCCCACCCAGTAAGATCCCTCTGTAAACCACACACGTGCTGTACTTGTTTACAGAGTCTGACACCAGAATGCTGAAGGGAGTTACCCAATCTGGAAAATAAATAAAGTCATAGTAAGTTAACCGTATAAAAAGAGAATTAACAATATTCTTTGACTACTGTAATAGGTTTGAATTGTTTTTAATGGCCATGGATGAATACATTTTCATATTTAACATAGCACAAAAAGCAAGGAAATGTGTGTTTGGTAGATTATTTCTTTGTTGTAACAATGCTTCTTGGCAGTAAAACTAATACTATTGGAAATGATGTTTATTTCTGTGTTAAAGGTCCCCTATTATGCAAAATGCACTTTTTGATGTGTTTTATACATAAATACGTGTCCCCGGTGTGTAAGGAGACTCACAAAGTGTCAGAAAATACAACCCTCTCTCTTTTCCTCCTTACCCACATCTCCAAAAACGGGGGTACAAACGAGCTGATCCAGATTTGCTGCCGATATGACGTAATAACCGAAATGTGGGCTGGCTTTACATTGAACTCCTGGTAACATCCCACCCACGTGACACGTCCCAACCTATACAGTCGCGAGCTGAATCCCCTCCGCAGCAGCTCTGTGTGCATTCAGCAGGATGTCTGCAGGAGGGACTTAGAGTTGCTGTATATGTAATACATATAATGTCTCTGTTCTAGAGGTAAACTCTGAGAAGTGTTTCAGAAATAATGCATGTGGTTGCAATGTATGTGGTTTGGAACATAATATGGGGTTTAATCACGGCAGCGTTTAGCTGAGTTCAGTGGCCGTAGCTAGTTCTATATAAAATGTCTTAAAGCCCACCCAAATGAAAATGTAGACATTTTGAAAAAAAAAGGGCATTGACTTCTCATGCTCCTTTTTGTAGAACAACGTTTTCTAAATGAAAATATTTCACTTAATTGTCATTGGTTATGGTATTATTAATACTTTAATTGACAGATACATTTTTCATATTAGTATTGAGAGTTGTGCCCTCTCCCCTTACCAAGATGACAACGTTTTATTCGATGTAGCATCTTAATTTTGCTCTCAAAATGCACCAGATGCATGCAATTCACTTTTAAAATCTTTTTTTTAAAAAATCGGCCCCTGGGGAGCATGCACCTAGACCCCCCTAGAGGATGTGAAGTCCACCCTACTCCTAAGAAATGTCAATATGACTAAGGCCAGGTAACATTGACCTGGTTAACATGACTAATAATATATAATAATAATAATAATAATAATAATAATAATATAATAATAATAATAATAATAATAATAATAATAATAATAATAATACATTTGATTTGTATTGCACTTTTCTTTTCAGCAATCTCAAAGTGCTACAGAGGGCGCAACCAGCACAAAACACTATGGGTGTGTAGTGGCTTGCTCAGTGCAAAACTCCCCCTCACCTTAAAAAAAGAGGCCCCGAAAATGTTTTAGTGCTCGCATTACCACGCACACAGCTCCGCCTCACCTCTGGGCTAAGCCCACCCAAACTTGAAAGCTTAGCTACGCCCCTGGCTGAGTTTCTCCGTTAGAAACTTCTCTCTTCAGAGGAGAGATCATGACGCTCCAAAGGGGCGTGGCCAGCTTCAGCTCAGCTCAAATTTAAAGCGACAGTCACTGAATCAGCGCTTTCGAAAATGGGGCTGAAACAGAGGGATAGGGGACATGCTATCTGACATGTTTTTTTTTATATATTTGAGACCTTGAATACATGCCATAAAAGAGCATAATAGGAGACCATTAAAGTGAAGGTGGATTCATTGTTAATTTCGTCAACAAAAACTGATGAAAAATGTTCGTCAACGACCTTTTTTACATGTCTGAGACGAGACGATGACAAGCTCAAAATTGATTTTTGATAATACAAACTATGACAAAATCTAGGTTTTGACAAGACGAGACGGGAAGAAATGTTAATGTTGGACTATCGGACATTCAAAATGCAGGATATGTTTATTTTCCCAAAATTCCCTGTCTTGTCTGTCAAAGTGCATCCCTGTCATTGGTTGAATTAGTTGGCATTCTGGGAATCTGCACACGTCACTCACATTCCTCAGCTACAAGACTTATTTAGTGATGATGTCCAAACAGTGAGAACATAACAAGATGATGGCTTCAGCGCAAAAAGGTTTTGGTCGGAAAAAAGACTACATATATGGACACACTTTATTTATGAAAGGAAGACACTGCACGGTTACTGCGGGAGAAGGAGAGACGCCATGTGGCTACAAATTAGTTGGGAAGAATACGACCAACCTGAAGAGACACTTGAAGTAGCACCATCCTGCTATTTTCAGTGGTTCCCAACCGGTGTGCCACGGCACACTAGGGTGCTGCGAGCACTCTCCAGGTGTGCCGTAGAATCTTTTTTTTCAAGGCCTATGTTCCAAAAATGTTTCCTCACTTAGTAAACTTCACTTCAAATAAACTTTATTTTATTGCTTGTACAATGGAGTTGATAAGCTAATAAACCGTATATTGCTCAGATTTAGAAATATTAAATTGATTATAGCCTCATACGGACTGCTTATATTCTCATGACTTATATCAGCCGTCATTGTTTACAGCGTGCAGAACAGCTTTTTATCCTCGTGCCAAAACATTACAAGATGGATTGTTATGTAGTGACAACAAATAGCACTCCAGCCCTCAACACAGGCAGAGAGGGCAGAACATGATGGAACAGCGGTGCAAAAGAAGTCTAAAAGCAAACAGTGCAGCGAATGCTGACTGCCCAACGCCATCGATTGATATTCGATTGGCTCAGGGATCCGTTTAATCCTCTCTCATTAATATCAGCCACTATCTTAAACAGCAGAGCTCAGGATGAACTCGCAGAGCTATCTATGGACCGTTCCCTGAAACTATAGCACGGTGAACTACGTCTGGATATCTTTTGGCTGCTTGTGGGACACGAGTATGCATCCCTCTCAGAGAGTGGCATTAACGTGCTGCTTTTACAGTTTTCATCCTCCTACTTGTGCGATCTGGCGTTTTTCCAAACTCGCATATGTCAAAAACAAGACCTGCCCGCGTTGCGCTCTCCACTCTCCACCTGAGCATAGAGAGATGATGGAATAGAATTGTCACATACATGCACACAGCAGAGCACACACAGTGAAATGTGTCCTCTGCATTTAACCCATCCTAGTACTAGGAGCAGTGGGCAGCTATTGTGCAGCGCCCGGGGAGCAATGGGGAGGGGGGATTGGAGGTGTCCGGTGCCTTGCTCAAGGGCACCACAGCAGGGCCTAGGAGGTGAACTGGGACCTCTCCAAGTAGCAGTCCACCTTCCATATTTTCAAGTCTGTTCGGGGACTTGAACCGGCGACCCTACGATTCCCAGTCCAAGCCCCTACTGACTGAGCCACTGCTGGGTTTAGGATGACTTATATTTCATTATCTGCTGCCAAAAGCAGACACTAACATAGTTTTATTTTGTTTTGCTGTTTGAACAGATTTTTCTGTTATAATTATTATTAAGTTATTATTTATTTTGAGTTATCATAGGCCTACCTCTTTTGAAATCCAAATGTAAAATAATAACTCATGGAATCCTTGTTTTTACACAGGTAGGCCTAATATTTTCTGCCAAAACTAAAGAGCCTACTGTACGCCGGTTTACAATATTTCATGCATCATACTAAGAAACGTGTTGACGTTTTTAGTCTGGTTCTTGTTATTATATGATGGATTATATGGTTTTTAGGATGACTTATATTTCATTATTTGTTCTATAAAATGTTCTATTAAATGAAATACACATTTGAAAACAAATGTATGGTGTAGCCTATTTGTTGTTTTTAGTTTAAGCTCTGAAGTGGTTTTTAAATGTACGAAAAGTTGTTGTGCCTTGGGGTCGAGAAATAAAAAAAAGGTTAGCTAACTGTAAACTGTAACGATACATGATAAGTAATGCTAACTAAGCATCTCAATTCGCTAAGTTAAGTCAATATTACTGGGCATTCGGCAACTAGTGGCACATTTGCTAGCTAGCCATGTTGGCTTAGCCTTTCTTGCAAAAAAGTGTTCAGTTTGCGGGAGCAAAGGAATGAGCCTAGCTTCCAGGCTAATGTTGGCTGGGCTTGCATTGCAGTAACTATCCGGTCACACTGCAGTTAGTTGTTTTTAAGATTACACAGCAATTTATCTGGAAGATATTTCTGTATGGTTTCTTATCTCTAAGGCCAGGTAGGCATATATAATAGGATAGTTGTATTGTTGTAACATAATTTGAATCTTGACAAAAGATAAAATATGATTTCAATTGAGTTACATTAAATTAGAAACAGTGGCAGTTGACTTCAAAAAGACCAAAAGGTGCTTGACTCACATTTGGTCTGATGGTTTTGTTTGCATGTTTGATCAGCAGCTCCCAGAAAGTGCGGTCCCTTGCTTTGCCATGCACACGATTCACACTTTGCAGATATATGCCATAGTTGGGATCCTCTTCATAGGTGAACCTGCAGGTACGATAGGAGATAACTCAATGAAGGACATGGTCTGGGAGCCTGGGATGGTGCTCCAAAGACTTTCCAATTTGTGGATAACAATTCTACCTCCTGAGTCAATGTTTGCCAAATGTTTATTTCTGTATGAAAGTTGGGCATTTCAAAATGGGTTCAATGGAGATTGACTCCCTTTAAGAGCCAGCCTCTAGTGGACATCAGATGAGCTGCAATTGAGCTTGGTACCGAGGGAAATAATACCACTCTTTCTTAGATGCTCTCAAAAAACTTAAGTCAATATACAAACACGCAACATTCTTATTTAGAAGTTTTAAGTTTAATATCCCAACCTTTACCAAGATGGTTATACTTGTACCGAATTATGTTAGGACACACCAGGAACTTTTGGTAATGACGTTAGTCAAAACTCAGCAGGTACAGACCAGTAAGGGACGGGCAGGAGGCTGGTCAGCAGTTAGACACACTCAATTCATAGTTTATCTCATTAATACCCATGTTTTAAAAAAGGCTTAGTTACTTGTACAAGTGGGCGTATTCATCAGGTGTATTTGGTAGTGGGCGTGGATTGTACCGTCTTGCTGTGGCTGCAGCTGAACCCTTCTCAGCTGGAGCCTCCAGAGCTGGCTGAGGCTAACAAGCTAGGCTAACACGCTCAGCAGCGCTGCTCTGTGATGCTAGCCAGTTTCTCCAGGTCTGCACACTGTCGTTACCTTTTACGTTGCTTAAGGTAAGTGAACCTCAAACTCTTCAGCAAAACTTTGAATAATAATCTAAGTTACTGAGTTAATTCATACACCTCTTTAAAGTGCCTCCACGTGTTTCAAATGTACAGTATAATTGTGTTAAATTCAACACCGGAACAAGCAAAGATAAATGTTTGTGCATGACGTTATAGTTACGGATTTTTTGCTGTCAACTAATTATACTTTTAATAAAGTCAACAAGCTACATTTCATGTGATGGTAGCTAGTTAGTACCTGTTATGCCTCCTCCAGCAGCATTATAACCAGACTGTATCAATAAAAGTACCAGAAAAAGTACCAGCTCTAGCTACTTGACTTTAGCCAAATAATTCAAAAGACAAAATCATCAAAATGTATTGAAAGACCAATCATTATTTTAAGGTGGTTCTTACAGTGGTATGCAAAAGTTTGGGCACCCCTCTGAGATTTCATGACAATTTGCTTTTCCTTTATAATAGAAGATCACAGCAACAACATTTGTTTTCCTACAAAGATGTAGACGTTTTAGTGTTTTCCAGACCAAAATTCTTAGGGTAGCATTACATAGTTTTATTATAATAAAATAAAATGCAAAAAATGGGATGTGCAAAAGTTTGGGCACCCTTATAAATAGCATTCATTTCAACACCTGTACGGATTTATAGCTGACAGGTTGCTGCACAAAATTGCTTTGATTAGCTCATTAGACCTTCAATTACAAAGACAGGTGGAACCAATCATGAAAAAGGCTATTTAACATAGGTAATAGCTGGCTGTGCCTGGCCTAGGTTCTTTCTTAGGGAGTGGCAAGATGGGGACCTCAAAACAACTCTCCACTGACCTGAAAGCTAAGATAATCCAACATTATAAATTAGGAGAAGGGTACAAAAAATTATCTGACAGGTTTAAACTGTCTGTCTCCACAGTCAGAAACGTAGTTGTGAAATGGAAGGCCACAGGAACAGTCCGTGTGAAGGAAAGATGTGGTAGGCCGACAAAAATAGGGGAAAGGCACAGGCGAAGGATGGTGAAAATGGTCACAGAGAAGCCACAGACCACCTCCAGAGAACTACAACAACATCTGGCTGCTGATGGTGTAGTTGTTCACCGTTCCACAATCCAGCGTACTTTGCACCAGGAAGAGCTCATTGGAAGGGTGATGTGCAAAAAGCCTTTCCTGAGTGTTAATCACAAGAAGAGTCGCATGAGGTATGCAAAAGCACATCTGGACAAGCCAGAAGCATTTTGGAACAAAATACTGTGGTCAGATGAGACCAAGATTGAGTTATTTGGTCATAACATGAACAGGTATGCATGGCGAAAAAAACACACTGCATTCAATGAAAAGAACTTGTTGCCCACTGTAAAATTTGGTGGAGGATCTATCATGTTATGGGGCTGTGTGGCTAGCACAGGTACTGGAAAACTTGTTAAAGTTGAGGGCCACATGAATTCCTTACAGTACCAGGAGATTCTTGACAAGAATGTTCTAGAGTCAGTCACAAAGTTGAAGCTACGCCGGGGTTGGATTTTTCAGCAGGACAATGATCCTAAGCACCGATCAAAATCCACCAAGGAATTCATGCAGAAGCACAGGTACAATGTTCTGGAATGGCCATCCCAGTCCCCAGACCTTAACATCATTGAAAATGTATGGATTTATTTGAAGAAGGCTGTCCATGCACGGAGGCCAAGAAACCTGACTGAACTGGAGACGTTTTGTGTGGAAGAATGGGCCAAAATACCACCTGCCAGGCTTAAGGGACTTGTCTGTGGCTACAGGAGGCGTCTACAGGCCGTTATTGCAGCAAAAGGAGGCAATACTAAATATTAATGGAATTATTTCTTAGGGGTGCCCAAATTTATGCACATGCCTATTTTTGTTTGAATGCACATAAACATGTTTCTGTTTGACCAATAAAAGTTATTTCACTACTGAGATGTTTCTGTTACCATAAGGTATAACATATGTTAAAATGAAGTTGCTGCTTCAAAAGCTCAGCAAGTGACAAACTGATGCAGTGGTTTTCCTAAGGGGTGCCCAAACTTTTGCATACCACTGTATATATTTCTTTTAATTAAACGTTCAGACGTGAGATATTAGTGATAAATTCGGATCCTTGTCACCTTTTTCATACCTGATGATTTTGCATCCCTAGGTAATGAAAAAGAAATGTTGTTAGAAAAACAAACACATGATCAAGATCTGCAAAAAAATAAAATAAAAATAACAGCAAGAAACAGAAACTGCGTTGAAGCCATTTGGGGGGGGGGAGTCGAAAAGTACTATTAACCTATATTTATATATAGGATTAAGGTATGATCATACAAACATTTAATCACCATCTGTTATTTCTGACTTTATTTACTCATTATTTTTTAACACAAATTATGTGTATTCTTTTTGAACTTGCTTATTGTTTTGACTCTTTATTGCATTTGTTTGGCTGCGGTTTTATACATTTGTTGTTGGTTCCTGTTACCATTTATGTTTTTTTGCTATTGTCAAATTTTGCAAACAAAACACAGTTTCCACTCCTGTTCATTTCAAACATATTCTTCAGTATAATTTCTGATTTAAATTTAACAGTCAAATGCACTTCACTAATTAATCGGTTGGGCGAAAAGACAGCTGTACAGTTTAATATGGCTAATTAAAAGTATTTAATGTGTACTAATCTGCACTGATCCACAAACAGAACTAGTAAGTAAACACTTCAGAGTGATATTTGTCATGACGGCCCCCTCCTGATGGCAGTGATAAGACACCGTGATAAACAAATGGGACCTTGCTCCGTTAAAATCCAAAGCAATTATTGGAGAGCAGTGAATCTTTGCAATCTAATAGTGCTCTCAGTGTTCTTTTCAAGCTTTTGAACTAATTTGTGATTGATCGCTAATTATCGGTGACGGGGCCCCTGGAGACAGCAGGGCCCCTCCTTCCTTTTTTACAGCGTTAAAGCAGCCATAACTTTCAAACAGTCGACTCTGCGCCTTGTTCTGGTGGCTCAATACTCTTCAAGACGTTTGAATAATCATCGTGGCCTTTTTCCCAATAAAGAAGGTACAGCCTCCCAACAATAAAGCGCTGGAAACCCGATATTACCTTGTGGATGGTACAATAGTCTGTGGCCCAGGTAAATAAGCCTAATGAGCAAAAGTTCTCCCGCCGAGTCATGAATTTCTAAATATGTCCATACCAATCAGATGTTCCAATGTAATCTCCAAGCCTCACATTAAATAAGTCCAGCTGTAGGGTATTACTTCGTGTTATTGACTTCGCTGTTGAGTCACAATCGTCGGATTGATAACCATCCCTGCAAAATGACAGGAGTGTCTCTTAATAGCTCCCCCATTGATGGCGGCTGTTTGGATGTGAATCACTCTGCCAGCAAAAGCATTAACAAAGAGCGGCATCGATGACAATGTATTTGTTTTTTTTCAAGGTCGGATCAATTGAGAGGCAGGTTTTGTCCTGGAAATCTATTCCCCCCCAATGTTCGCTGTGCTGCAGGATTCAGACTATAAAAGTGGAGCCTGTGAGGTGATGCTGCTTCACTGCTGTGCTGGTTTGCGAGAGGAACTCCTGCAATAGACTGCATGGACATGGACCAATAGGCAGGTAGGTCACCACCCTTCTGACCAATGAATTTACTTAATCAGATAAGAGTTGTATAATATTTGTGGTTATTGCTACCAGCAAAAATCAGTTTTCTCTTTAGTGGAAAAAGTCATTTAGATAACAGAAGTGCAGTGGTTCCCCATGGCAAGTTTAAAAGAATATAACACTCAACAATCATCTCATTTAAATAACAATTGAAAGGTGCTACAACTCCAACAAATAGGTGATTAAATCAAAAGGAAAAAGTAGAAGAAAAATCAGTTTTTTTATAGTCACTTAATCCTTTCAGGAATTGTTGAAGTTTTGCAACTTCATTTTGTTGTCATTTTTTTTGTAAAAACAGTATTGTTCAGACGTAACGAAACATATACAATTGTCAATATTGATGTTGTGCATCTGTGACTGTTAAATACTTTTGAACATTTCATACAAACAACCTTTAGTTGCTTAATTGATAAATAACTGGCAGATGAACCAACAATAAAACAAATCACTACTGGTATACTACTACTAATGCTTATTCCGAGTCTTCAGTTATTTCAGTAGCATCCATCGATTTGCCATAATTATAACATTTTATAATTATTTATGTTGCATTTGAGGGTCTTACAGTAAGCTTTTAATAACCGGTGTCACAAAAAGGATATTGATCTGGTCTTGAGTTTTCTCTTCTGTTGGCACACTTTAATATCCTACAGGGGACTCATAATGGGATTGAGTGCATTTTTGGTTTTTAAGTTATACTTGTAGACTAAACCTAGAGAAGCAGTATTTATTTTTTATTCACCAAATATTTGATAATATTCCAGAAATCCTGAAGTCTCAGTTCTTCAAAATTTGCCACAGCTTTTAATCTGTGGCAAATCAGGACTATTTTTGGCAATCCCTGTAATCACCATTCTACTTAAGTTTATTGTTTATCTTCTATTTTGTTTTACTCCTTTAAATCATTTTAAATCCATCTCTCATGACTCATGTGTATTTTAATGTTTTTTACATTCTCTTGTGACTTTTTATTATTTTTCCTTAATGCCTTTATGTGTTACTTTGTATAAATGACCTTTTAGAAAGGTGCTATACAAACAAACATGGCCTGCTTGTTCTTCTCCATGTCCATCTCTATGTCCCAATTAAATGGTACATACTGATTGCATACAGTATTTACAAAAAACTCAGTAGACTGACTGCAGTATGAGTTTAGTCCAAAGGGTGGTACTATAGATCCATGTTTGGGTTCTCTCCGCTGACACAGGCCAACAGCCAAAGAAAAGCACAAGAGGGAAATCTTGAGCCTCATTTCTCACCTTCCTGTCCCAAAAGTTCGCAAAAACTTTGCTATCTCCAGTAGTTTGACCAAAGTCGCTGTTTTCTTCTCATGTGCATGAACTGTCACAGCTAGAACGTGTATATTGGAGACAGATCCCCGTGTTATGTGCCTATTGAAGTTAGAAACAAAGGAAAGTGTTTAGACATTTGTTGCTAATAATGATTCCAGCGTTTTGTCAATATGATAGCATATAGCCACGTCCATCAACGCCTAGAAACAATAAATCAATACTTTTTGCAAAATCAATTAATTGTTTTATCAATGGGTGAAACGGTTTCAGTGGGAGTATTTACAATTCACAGCACACTTACAATTAGTCCAACTTGGACAATTATAATTGTTCTTTGTCTTTCCTCTACTGATTTGTAGTCCAGCCTTCTGAGAAGACGTGAAAAGGCGGGAAACAATGTAACTCTTATCATAGTCCCAAATGTAATTCATTTTATTTGATCAAATTCACATTTTATGCTATATTTAATTAGGATAAGGGATTTAATAGGAGATATCTTTCGAAAAGTGCTCCTCCGGGCTGGAATACATACCTTATGCGTTTGCTTTTTAAAAGTCTGAAATCTGCTTGAGAAGTCTTTTAGGCAACATGCAATATGATTGAACTTATAATGAAAATGTTTAGAATAATTCTGGAAAGTGGCATTGTTTGAAGTGTTGTCAAATATTTTAAATTGATTTGAATTTATCTATCAGAAATAAGATTATAATGAGAATATATCAACACGGTATTTTGAATATTTTGTTCTTATTTTGTACTCGTTAGATACAAAGAATACAAGGCAGCGTCATACTTGTACACATCCACCAGGCTGCTTAGCAAGTCCAAATGTCTATGTGTTCTTTCCCGACTTGTTATTGGTTTATTGACTGAGGAACGAGAAAACAAACAACTGCTTGCAGCCATTATTGCCTCCCCCCCATCACTATGCACTTAGCTTGCTCACCAGTATATCTCACATATCTGTGTTTGTGCAGTAGCAGCTTGATGGACACTGTTTCTCTATGGCCTATAAACAGCTTGTCCCTCCCCGCCTCTTTTCAGATGGCCGGGGGTGCGGGGCTGGTGGTGGTCAGGGGGGGTTAAGGTTCACGAATGTTGCGCCGTGTTTGTCTGACCCTCTTCATTTCATCCCAGACGTGGGGGCTGCAGGTTGTGGCAGAGGGGGCAGCCGAGCTGGAGTTAATGACAGGGCTTTGTTTGGAACTGGGGCTCTCCTCGGGATAGGCTCGAGCCAGACAATAGCAGGGGTCACAGGTCCTTGGGGACCCAGGGCGAGAGGGCTAATGAGTCAGTATTGAGCTAAAGGAGCAGGCCGGTGTGGTCTACAGCCGCTGGCTCAGATGTTCCTGACACGGCCAAGGCCAATTTGTCTGTTCTGTTACTAACAGGAGGCTGAAACCCCCATGTTGCAGTCTTAGCAGCAGGGGTGTAAAGTAACTAAGTACATTTACTTAAGCACTGTGCTTAAGTACAATTTTTGAGGTACATTTACTTTAGTGTTTCAATTTTTTTGCTACTTTCTAATTTTACCCCATTACATTTCAGAGGTAAATAGTGCACTTTTACTCCACCACATTTATTTAATTCCTTTAATGAATTGAGTTTAATGATGTGAAATATAATCATCACTTTAGATCAGATACAACTTGAGAAAAATCACAAGCTACCCTGCAGTATACAAATTAATTTAAATTAGCTGTGCCAACTTTGATAACACTCTAATGCATCAATAATTATAATCAAACATGTGATATTTATCATTCTGAAACTGATTAATCTACTTAATGAGTATTTCACTTTTGGTGCTTTTAGTATAGTTGGATGCTTATACTTTTGTACTTTTACTTGAGTAACATTTGAATGCAGGACCTTTACTTGTAACTTGTACTTAGTATTCTTACACAAAGTTCTCCCATCTCTGCTTATCAACAAGTTCACTTTGCAGTGGCTGTCCTTTCCAAGAAATACAAATCAATGTTATTTTCTTTTTATATGAGGCTTTGAAGCAAAAAGATAAGAGTTTGCAGGTGTAAAGAATCATGGGTTAGGGTTTGTCTTTGCATTTACATTTTTCTTGGTTGGACTCATTCATTGGTCCTCGTTGAGAAGGTCATTAACTTTAGCTGAATTATTTAAAAAGGTCTTCTCTCCAAAACGAAACGGAAATGGTGAGTGAAACCTGTTTACACTCTAAATATTGCAGCTCCACATTATAAATCAGTGTATCACCATGGATACAAGACAAAGGAAGACATTTTTCCCACTTGTTAATCTGATAAATTAAGTCATCTCATGAGAGAATATATAGCATATGTTTCGTCAGTGTTATACATTTAAATAAGAACATTTCACATTTTATACCTCATAGAGCCGGATGGGTCTTCATGGCTGTTGGAACCGGAAGTCTTCATTGGTTCTTTAGACGGTCCAATATGAAAAGGAAAAGTGCAAAACCCACTTAAATCACGTGTATCATTAAATTGTACCCAGAGAAAAACAAAATGAACCCAAGAATAGTCATAGATCAGAATATAATATGTGACCCTGTAGATTGCTGGTCCACTCATTCAATTGTATGATAGTGAAAGCCAGGCCCAAGTATCTTGTCAACACAACAGACTTAATTTACGTAGTTTAGACCTAGACTTACTTGAGTTCTTGGTCTTATCCTGGGTGCTTAGTTTGACCCATTTAAGACCTCGAGCGAGGTTTTTGTTTTTGGAGACGTTGGTGCGGCTTGTTGTACAAATAATCATACAAACTAGTGAATGCCTTTTGCACTCAACTACTTATAGGGAGTGCTTGTTTAGTGCCATGTTGCTTTGGTGTGGGAAGTCTTTGCCTTTTGCACTCTTCTGTTAGCTATAATTACCCATAACACTAAAGATGTACCCTAGATCCACAGAGGTAGTAAAATGAAACTTAAAATATGAAAGTTTCAGTACAATTTTAAAGTACTTGTTGAAACCTTCTTTCTGGCATGAATTCTTTATACATTTATCAGTTTTCATTCTTTGAAATTTCATTTGCACAACCCTCGGCAATGCCATGTATGCCTATGAAGACGGACTAGAATTGTGCCCTCTCGTCACCATTTGCAGGATTCAAAGACTCACAAAAGACACAAAGTTCTAGATCAGAGGAGAGGGCAAGATGTGATCTAGACAAAACGCTTTATTTCGTTTGGTTTTGGTACAGGTATGCATTTTTCAAAATAACTCTTGTCTTTTATCGTGATTGGGCATCACGTCCTACGAACTCTTTGTCCCAACCCCAATCCCTTCGTAATAAATTGTGTTAAACTGGCATTCCTTCCATGTTTACACTCCCACAGTTAAATCACCACTGACATTATTTCTGTGCATGGAGCGCGACTGTGACTCCTTCAGGCTTGGCTGGCCCCTCTCTTCCTTTGTTTGGCTTTGTAGCTTTTAATTTTGATCTCTTTACACTTTCGCCCCCGCTCCCCATCACTCTTATCAACCGCCCTCGAGCCGGACACATGCAGCTCTGGCTTATCCAGCCGTGGCATTGACCTCTCATCTTCATATTGACCCACTGTTTCCCATGACCTCTGACCTCTGGGCTGAAGCCTGAAGCCGTCTGGACTTCCTCCTCCTCCACCTGGCCCCTATCTGCACCCTTCAGATGGTCCAGATGGATTAATGTCTGCTCCGGGATTACATTATTGTCCCAACAGAGAGGATCCATGAGGCTGCATTGGCTGTTATTTTTGCATTTTTTTGTTACCATGTTTACATTTTTTCCGTCAAGCCGTTTAGTGGAAGTTATTCCAAAGCATTTCTTGGAATTTGAGAAGCCTATTTTCACCTTTAGATGGTGTTTGTGATGTGTATTGTTTTGAATCGAATACAAACGCCCGAGGAACATCTCTCGTGTCTCTCTTCCTCTCAGTCTGACGCTCTCTGGACTCGCTGTCCTCATTCCAGAGCCTGGTTATGATACATAGTGTCCTGCTTGCTGGGGAGAATCTGGGTCAGTGCGGGGAGCCCAGGGTAGCGCAGGCACTAGGCTGGCTCGCCAAAGAAATACGTCACTCACCACCGTACAAAGACTAGAAAAAGCAATGCTGCTTCAAAACAGAAAAATTCCATATGCCTGACATATCTTTCAGAAGTATGTGCTTGGTTTTAGCCATATCACTAGTTTTCTAAGTGGGACTAGTAAAAAGGCTTATCAGAGCCCACTCCAGGCAGATTTTTAACTGAATGACACGTTTGTCCAGACATTCTTATCTGACTCAATGAAAAGAATTACAGGAAAGTAATGTTTAACTTTTAAAACTGACTGATTGCCTTGCCATTTCTACTCCATTAGTTTTTTAATAGATATTACATCACTGAAGTCTAGACAGACCCCTAATGTGTGCTTGAATTAAATATATTTGAAATAACATTGTCAATGTAAGTTAGGTTGTGATTAGACCGACTGGGAATACAAAAAAAGTCTTTACTTCACTCAGCTTTTCAGTCTGTTGTGTTTTTCGAGCAAAGTGGGGCTTGCTCCGTGGACTTTGGTCCGAGCAGCATTCCTGATCCCTGCTGAACTGAGAACTATAGGGAGACGAGAGGGTGGGGAGGGGGAGGCAGAGAAAGAGCTGTGAGGGGAGGAGGGGGAAGGCAAGAACACGAGAGGAAATGAGCTTTCATTACAAAGTGCGCCTCTCGGTTATGGGCATGCCCAGTAGAGTTCGCCTTGCAGCCTGATCCAGCCTCTAAATTTGAACAGGAGGTTGCTGCTCTCTCTCTCGCAATGTTATTTTCCCCTCCTCTCCCTGTAGTGAGTGCATGGAGAGATATTTTTACTATGGAAGAGGTGCAGATCAGTGCAAAACAGAACAAGGGGAAGAAAATAAGAAGAAGAGGGGGAAAAAAACAAGAGAGACTTCATCCCTTCATCTCCTTCTACCTCTCGCTGATACCCTCCTCTGCCAAGGACTTTCACCTCAGAAGAAGCGGAGAGACCAACTTCAAAAGGCAGCCAAGAAGGAGCTGGAGTGTGAAATCTGAGAAGAGGAGCAAGATGAGAGGCTGACCGGCGCTGTGTTTGCTATTCTGTCCAGGTCAGTGCCCAGGAAAGACTGCTGACTCTTTTCCTTTGCCTGTTTTTTTCTCTCAGAATGCTGTCTACATTAGTATACATTGTGCTTTTTTACGTGTGCTTGTACTCGGAGTTTAGAAAATACAAGGGTGTAGTGGTGAGGGATTGTGTAACAGGGCAGACTGCAGCGTCTCCTCTCAGCACCATCCGATCCACAGCGTAGTGAAAGTCCTGAAACTCCAGCTGCTGCCTCCAGCACTAAAGTGTTTGGCTGATCGGCTCAGATGTTCACATGCATACACGTGTAGAAGGAGGAAAAACTCGCGGAATGGGGCCACGTGGTTACGATAAGGGAAAAATCACGGAGAGGCACTGTAAGCTGGGTGATCACTCTCACTCGTGTGCGGGGGAGATTGCGGCGGGGGTTCAAAGACACGAATACATGTCAAGTGAATGGGACTTAAGAATGCATTTTGGAGAGTATTTTTTTCTGTAGGTGCTTTAAAATAGGTAACAAATTGATTTGAACAAAAAAACAGTTTTCCGTTGTTAAGGTAAGGCTGCTTAGTATTTACCTCGTTTTTATTTCTAATTTTAGCATTGAGCATTTATTTCACAAATCCATTTTGACTATCATGTAGTGTACAGTCTTTTGGCCTTTAAATCTCAAAATCCAATATGACTGGATTTAATCTGTCTGTACAAATATTCAGCAGTAACTCGTCATCGGTGTGTTTTTTACAGCAGGGATCAGCTTGTGATTTAGAGCTAACAAAGGTTGAAAGGTTATTATTGATGACTTTTCTTCTTTGTTTTTTTTTTTACATAAAAGAGCTGTCAGACAACTCACCTGTCTGGGGCCGTCCGAGGCACCCCTGAGGCGCTGTCCCATTAGCTCTCCCAGCATGCCTTGCCACTGACAACGAAGTGTCAGCAGTGGCCCCCAGGAGACAGCTGTTGACAGGTTTATTATTCCTACGCTGTGGAAGTGGGGCACATTATAGATAATGTAGAGGAGAGGAAAGTGGAATTTTTCTCAAGGTATTATTAATATTATTATTATTATTATTATTATTTTACCTTCTGACAGTTATCACACTTTCAGGCAGTTCTACAACAGCAATCCCAACAAAACACTGGACTACGGCTGGATTTAAATCATATTTTCAATATTGATTAATCCCCTACATTTTCCTCTAAATTAATAAATTAAGTGTTTCACTTTTAAAAGGATTTCCAGCAGACAAAGCTGGAGCCCAATATTACAAACCTATATCTTTGCTAGAAAACAGAAAATGAAGCCTCATATCAGATTTGAGATCCTTGATCTATAAAACAAATAATAAAGAACAAGTATGATTATTAATAACTATAATTCTGCATAATTTATTTAAATCAAAATATGTGCTTTGACCATTTGCAAACGCTATGCTGGCTGACTACGAACATTCAAATATTTTTAAGTCATTCCTCATCTTACTGTTGTGGAAATAGATGATCTGTTAGTTTCTTTTCTAAGATATCAGCACAAAGTTACATTTACAGGAGTGTTAGCTGTTATTGTCATTTCTGGCATACCATACATACTTTACTGTAGCTGTCCCCTTCTGCTCATGCTTGTAATAGTTACAATGGGTGTTTCCCTGCTTCGAAAACACCTATTCCTTGTTGAAAATGTGATGTTGTTTGGCTTGGAGAAACATTTTTGTCCTATAAGTTTGTTTATATTGCAAATAACTTAGCAACCAGATCATTTTGAAATTCTCTTCTTCATTTTGAGATAATTGAAATAATATTAAAATGTGATTAAGGGGAAACTCAATCTTGACCTTTGAAAAAAGGTGTATCTGTTCAAACTGTTGAACAAAGCTGTTTAATGTCAAAGATTAAATTCAGACATTTTTCTTTCAAATTCTTAATGTAGTTTCTAGTTTCTGCCTCAAGTGAACCTATCAAATCTAGACTCCTGCAAATAATAACTAATTTAATATAATTTCCCCCCAGAATGTTTCTACTTTGATAGAAATTCTTGGCTACTAATGGGTACATATTTTTAATATAAGACAAAAGAGGAAAAAAATCAGTTTAATTTAATATGAAGTATCCCCAAACATTTTTGTTGTTGTTTCTTGGACCAGAGAGTGCCTTTTTTAATAAAGATCCAGTGTAGGGGGACATAGAGGATATGACATTGCTTGAAATTTTCCGCAGGCTCGGGAGTCGAACCTGCGTGCTTGGCATTCTTTTTTAAAGATTTACCTATTATAAGCACTAAAATGCTCAAAACCTGGACTTTAAAGTTATGGAAGTACAATAATACAAATGGGAGCACCCCTTTAAGCGTTTTATGAAATGACATGCAGTTTTAGCTCTATTCGGGGACCACTATGAGGTATACATGTTGATTATTTTGGCCCTTTAATACATTCATGATAATGTGATGAAAGAATCCTTGTGGCGTGTCAGAAACATCACTCTTGTCATTTCTTAGCAGGGGTATTGTTGCTCCATATGGGGCAAATCAAAAAGACTATCAGAACCAAGAGGAGTTCATTTATTTAACTGTCAGTGTGACTCCCCTTGTTCTTGGGAGCAGGTTCCCATGCCTTCCTTCATGGGACCCACGCCTGATGGCCCATCTGAGTCTCCATGATCCATCACACAGCTTGCGGCCATGTTTTCTGAAAAGGCCATGAACTTGTTACCTCCCTCAGTCGCCTGTCTGAATGTCAAGCCCATTTTTCCTTTCTCCATGGTGTTCCCCTTCCCAGGATTGCTGTTTTATTGAAATAATTGGGCTGCATTCAGTGCGAGCCAGGTTGCCAGTGCAGCTTTTGAATTGAGATATCACGTCTGGTGCCGCGATTTCCCTCTGACCTCCCTTTCAGAGCACCTTCCTCCGCCTCTGCCGGCCTCCCTCCGAGGTCGTGACGGGTCATCACGATGACTCCGGGCTCTCGGTACAATGACACGACATCCATGGTACATTATCTACAGTGGGTCAGCTCTGTCTATAGTCTATTCTTCCCCGCTCCGTTGTCTGGGTGATCTCTGGTTCCAGCCTGTTCGACATGGCACACATTCAAAATGGCAACCTCAAGGGGCTTTTCTTCGTCCGGCAGAATTAAATCACTTTCTCGTCTTTCTGCCTCTCTGCTGAGTTATTCAGAGTTTAATTAGGGAGAGAAGATAAAGGGAAGCTTATGGTTAGCCGGATGATGGAGAGGCTGCCTTTTTGTTTCTGTTGGAGGAGCCACACAGCGAGCGTTCATGTGAAATGATTTTTTTTCTTTTTTTTATCCAGAGGGGAAGGTGATTGAGATGTCTGAGAAAAAGCCAGGGAGTCTGGAGGAGCAGGGTCATTAAAGTGTCAGAAGACCTCTTCAAATATCCTACATTTTAGTGAGGCGGGAAACAGGGTTTTGGGAACGCTTGGAGGTAGGAGCTATTGCGATTATCAAACAACATTACCCGTAGGGTTGGGTATCGGTTGGGTTTTATCCGATACCGGTGCCTACTCGGTATTTTTGAAACGGTTCCGGTGCCGAAACGGTCCTCGAACGAAAAAAAAAAAACCGCATACACAATACCCTTTTATTTCCAGGGCCAAATTGAACACAGTATTAAACAATATAAATACAAGTAACATATAGTAATCAATAAACCAATATAGAGAGGCCTGCCTGGGACTCTATTCTATTTGTCCGACACTGGCTGCTGCCGTTGAAGTGCTTGTAATTTATCAAACACGGTGCATTGATCGGCTTTTAAATAAACTCCATGCACCGTCAGATGTTTCATTAAATTAGAGGTGATACCTCCCTTGCATGCTATTGCTTAAGACATTTGTTGCATGTCGCAGAATCTGCATCCTTAGATGTGAAATGAAGCCAAACCTTGGAGCGTTTTACTTTCGGCATCTTTATTTATCCTCACTCAGTTCTGATCAACAAGTGTGCTGGGTAGCAGCACTGACATCAGGTTCAACAACCTCAAGTTGACGCCGGAACACCAGGGGCCAACCCTAATTACCCGGCTTAGTTGAATTCTCTATTCTGATTGGACAGTTCGGACATTTCAGAGGTTATTAATACTCGATAACACACTGCTGCTTAACAAAATTATGACCGTTGCTAAGTTTGAGCAAGAGAAGAAAAAAGGTAAGACAGAGCTTTGGAAGTCAGAGAAATCAACAGAAGAAGGTATGGCAGTGTTTAAAGACTGGTTAGTGGAAAACAACTGGGAACAGACTCTGACAGTTACTGAAAACCTCAATCGGAACCTTTTTTTCTAAGTTACTTTGTTGTTACATGGAAAGGAGAATTTTTTTCTTAGCAAAAGCAGTAACCAATGCTGGGAGTCAAGTTGTTTGTTTGTTTAGTATGTGGCCTTGTAATAATAAGGATAAGGGCGCTTATTATACAGCTTCCATTATGGTTCGGGCTCTACGATCACCCTGTCGAGTGTTCTTTTTTCCATAGTGACTGCCTCGCTGCACATTATCCCTTACTTAATGCACTGATTTCACAATTTTCATGAAAACGTTATGTGGCTCTACAGCCCCAGTGCATCATTTTAATGACTGCACAGGATTATCCCCTTACATAAGCCACTGTGGGCGCTTTAGAGACGGCTCCTGACAGTGTGTAGGGCATCAGACCGGACCAGGAGGGGAGCGCCGGGCTGACGCTGGATGACGGGCTTGTTGTTGTTGGTTCAACGCGGGTCAAAATCCGTACTATGTATCAGCTGTCAGAGAGTGTGTTTGGTTTACCAGCTGCACCAGCGTCAGCAGCAACGCAGGGTTCTTCTGTCTGACATCAGATTGCAGAGGTAGACGAGTTCAGCTGGCGCACACACTCCCTCTATCTCTCTCTGTCTCACACACACACACACACACACACACACACACACACACACACACACACACACACACACACAATAACACAGTCACTGAGGTCAGCTCTGCACTATCTCTCTGGAGCTGTTTGTTACATTTTCCCCCGGAGCAATTGTACCAGCCGGCTGCTGCAGACGCGCCTTTCTCAGAAAAAAAAAAAAAAACTGCGCGGTTTACAAGGACAGTTTGAGTACACCCTTAAAGCGGTCTTGACTTGTGAGGCAGGTTTTTTGGAGGGAAAAAGGTTATAATCTGCTCTGGCTGCATTTTTTTGAGACAATTTGGCCTTTGCACCAAAAATGAGAATTAAAACGTACAGGGGAAAAAAGTACACTAAGAGGAACTCCAACTCATTCAACACTACCCTGTGTCACAGCATCATATAACAGATAGGCCTGATCATTTTCAGAAATGACTGGGTTATTTTATAGTTTATAAAATAACACTTAGGAATGTGCTTTAATTTTTTTCCAAGATAAATGGTCAATATAAGTGATGGTGACCGATGGTTTTCTTAAAATCAACACAAGGCATTCAAAAGCAATACGTTCTAAAGAAATAAATAAGTTATAAGGTTTCAAATGTGCTGGACAACATTTAATATCAATTATTGATTTTTAAACTTTATTGGCTTTTTTCAAACAAAGGAAGGAAAAAAATTCAGAGTGCAAGTCCAGTTGTTGTTAAAAAAAGAGAGAAAAAGCTCTTAATAATACTTGAAGATAATGGACATATCAACATTTTTGCTTATTTACAGTAACCATGAGTAATTAATATTGCATTATTTACAAACATCAAATATTTGGCTGAATGAATCTCTCAGATTGGTAATTTGGGCCTTCAAATAAAAAACTAACTGTAAATAAGAAGTGGCATTAATGGGCTAAGTATACAGCAATGACATTGTATATATGTAGTGATACATATATCTACATTGAGTCTGAAAATGTATATCTTCATTTTGCTTTGTACAATATTTACCCTATCTTCTTATTTGCTTCTGATTAACAAACTAACATCAAATAAAAAATTCTTCTATGAAATGCTTTTAAAAGAAAGTATCTACTCTGTGTTTAACACCGAAAAACTAAAGAACATCTACAGTACGTATCCTCTGAGAACTATATAAAAAAGTGTTACATTAAGTAAATGAATTAAGTAATTGGGTGGCACAATGTAGTAATTATTCAAGGGAACTAATTAAGTAGGTAAAGGGAACTAAATATATGATAAAAATGTCAGTAAGTTTGAAGTATGAATTAGTCATTAGAAAACAAAGTTTTGGGGCACTGTTATGCTAATGTTCATATTTGTATTTTGTGCCTCTACTCTACTGACATGTTTCCATCCTTTATTTCCAAAAAGTTCTTTATTTTTCTCATACTGCCTGTGCTGCAGCACCTCTTTTCACCCTCTGTCTGAAACCACAGCCCAGTCTGCTCTGGTTGGTTAACTGGCCGGCTCTGTTGTGATTGGTCAAGTACTTCGAGATGTCCCGTCCCTTAGCCTATCACGTACAATGTGTTCAAGAGCTAGCCAATATAAGTGCAAGTGTTACATAATGATGTCACTATGTTACAGAAGTAAACAAAGGAGTCCAATCAAGGCATTTCAGGTGTGGGGGGTTTGGGGTTCTGGGGTGTGTACTCCCTCTGGATATAACTTTGGGATTTTAGCCTTTGAAGACCATTTACATGCGCAAAAACCCTTATAACAGGAAAAGGGAAACCCAACAGAAAATTATAGGGCCCCTTTAAGTCCTCTGAGCAGATACTGTTGACGAACCGGCTCAAGTCACAGTGATAGAGATGATAGAAACGGACAGCCAAATGAAAAAGTGTGAGATTGTGCAGAAAGCTTTTAATGTGAAGGATGATTATTCTCAAAATGACCACCGTGACTCTTACTTCTCCACTCTCGAGCCTGTAAGCAGAATATAATGTGCTCACCACAAGCTGTGTGAGTGTGTGTGTGTGGGTGGTGGGTGTGCTTATAACCGACTCCTGCCCTCTTCTCTTTGTACCTCACTTCATCTCTGTGTGTCTCTCTCCAGCATCGCGCCATCTTTTTTTCCCGTACCCCTCGGTTCTGTCTCGGCGGGGGTGAGAGTCGCAGGTTGACAGCCTCGCAGGTCTCCTCATTACACCGTGTCTGAGCCAGCAGAGATTTATAGAGATGATAAAAGCAGTGTGGAGGGCAATAATGACCACGGGCTGTGATGCAGGAGGAGGAGGGGGAGTGGGGGGGCTGTCTTAACGCTTGCTCTGCCTCTGATCACTCTCTGTGCTGCCAAAATGACTTTGCATTGTGTGAACTGAAACGGCAGAAAAAGTCGTATTCAATGTTTATATTTAAAATTCATAAATCTATTTATATTCCAAGACTCACTCTGTTTCCCAGCATCCTCTCTGACCTCCAGGCGGTCAACAACAGGAGGCAACCATCAAATCATTTACATTTTTATTAAAATATGACTTTATCTATCTTTACCTCTTCATAGCTTTGAAATTCGTAGCTATTTGTAGGAAATTACAATGACCTCTAACGTAAAAACATTATGTCTCAACCTGGGAAACCACTGACTTTTATTCATTTTCGTAGAAAAACATCAGCATCAATCCTTTTTACCTCTTATAACGGTGCATACTCAGTGGGAAATTATGTATTTATTTATGACATACGTAAGCCTTTAAAAGCAATAAATATGAAAGACTGTAGGTTAAGATTTCCCATTTGTATTTATTTATATGAAAATACAATAACATTTACCCAAAAAACTGGATGTTTAAACTAAGCAAACCATAAATTGTCATTTACATTTGTATTAGAATATTAGTTCATTATTGTTTACCTCTTTAGAGTGTTTAATACTCAGTGTTACTTACTGTAAAATAATGCATTTTGTTATATAATATGACTTCTATGATTAGACTATAGAAACAATACATATAAATGACTGCAGTTTTAGATTTCACAGGATATTTGTTATTATTTGTATAAAATGTGATGTTTACCCTAAAAACCAAAAGTGTAATCTTGGCAAACCATTGAATAAATTCACATTTAAAAAGAAAATAGTTAGTTGATACATTTCTACCTTTCAATAACTTTGCATTCGCAGTGCTATTTAATATGACATTATGCATTTTTTTATGGCATATAAAAGGCTGTAAACACAAATGTTTCAAATTTCACAAGAAATGTATAGTTTTCATAGTTACATGAAAATTACAATGACATTTACTCCAAACCATTACATTTAATTTATTTTCATGAAACTATTAGTTGATACATTATGCCATTTTAATAACTGTGTACTGAAATCATGTAAAGGATCACATTTCATTAAAAAATAAATATTTACCTTCAAATAACTTACTGTACTCAGTGCTACTGACTAATGTTTAGATTTCACAGGAAATTCATAGTTATTTTTATGCAGATACTATGCAATGTAATCAATAAACCTGTTCGTAGAATTGAATTGTTTGTGGGACAAACAGTATATCAGCTAAATTGAAAAAATGAGCTCCACATCACTCTTAGAGTACATTCATTTAGCCTTTTAAAAAAATGGTTTCTGTATAAACCTATTGGGAGTTCACAGTGTGGGGGGTGTGTCTCTTATCTTTTATCATCTCAGTTATCAAGTGTCTCTCTAGCTGCCTCACCACCTGTGGCCTCACACTGAAGGACAAAGAGAAGCAGTAGCTCCTATAATGGTTTTAATATTTGGCTTAGAGCATGGCATTCTTAATTATTTTTATATATATTGTATTGGTTTTTGTTGTAGCAAATTATGTAATATCTGACTACAAATTCACCCACATTTAAAATAAATATTGGCATGGCCTTTCAAACCCACAATTCATGGTCACTAACTCAAACACGGAACAACATACTGTTCTGCATTTGAATCTTCATGCGTTTAGTCGATCGAACAATATTACAGTTACAGAACGTTATCTCTTCTTCCTGGGTGTGGCTGCACACTGCTGTCTCTTCTTACAGCTTTCAATGAATCTTAACACCTGCATTCACATTTACCTTTACCTCTCATGCCCTTAAGAGAAAGATAACACTTAAAGCTGGCTGGCATAAACAAAGAACAAATACTACAAAAAACTAGTGAATTATAGATAGTTTCTGACAGTATTCACTATCTTTTATTTGTTTTTACTATACTGGAAAATAATAAATTCCATAAATGTTGGAAACAAAAATAACAAGCCGCAAAGAAACCTGAGGTAAAATTGCAAGCATGAATAATCCATGATTTAACAAGCAACAATCAAAGTAAAAAAAACTTCTTTGGATGTCTGGTTCGATCAGATTTGTTTGACTTTAACAAACAATTTAAAATTGTTATCTGACTTGATTGATCTTGATGATTATACATCCTGAAACATTTGCATGAAAAAGTATTTATGATTTCATTTGTCAGAATAGAGGCTGATTAATGATATACGTTTTCAGGGCCTTTTGAAAATACCGCAGTTTAGAAATGTTTTGATGGGTGTTTTCTCACCCAAACCCTGTGTTAACCTTTGGATTGTTTAAGGTGTAATATTAAACCAATGGTTTGCTGATAAGCGACCAAGCCAGAAACATACTTTAACTGGCAAAAATCCACTTTGCCCTTTTTTGTTGTTGTCATTTTTGTGGTTTAAAACTGTTAGTTGGATGTAATTGTAGCCATTTATGCTGTTTCTTCATGTGTTTTGCTTATTATGCCAGTGCGAGCATGTTCTGGGGAATAAAGACGTTAATCTGTTCCTGGTCTAGAACTATTGTTGTATGTTTTTGGCCTAGGATGCTTAGAACGCTTGGCAATAAGGATTCCCTGTAAGGTCGAATATGACATCTGTACATATACAGTATATCTGTCTCAAGGGAAACACAGAGACAGACTGCTACCCTCAGGGAGCAGCAAAGGTAAACCAAACGCTGCAAAAAATTAACCGTTTTTCCTGGACTCCCTCACTTCTGTGTCTCTCTCTGTTCTCCCGGTTCCATTTTCTGGTCCATTCATATGGTAATAAGGGTCAGGAGATGAGGGGGTTCTCACGTTCAATGTGAAACTTGGCCTTTTGTGAAGCCTCGGCTCAAGCTGCCGCGACAGAGGCCAGAGGTGAAATTGAATTCAGATGAAATTCCCCAGTGAGTCTGGCCTTGGGCTGGACGGAGCTCCACTGGACTGGCCTTCGTACGGCTGTTAGAGGATTTTGGCTTGATAAACCTTGGGCTGAGCCAGGACTGAAGGGATCTACGCCATTTCTGGCTAGTCATCGAGGTTTTATTGGCATGTTTGAAAATAACACGAAGATAAAAGGATTTGAAACTACCAGTTTAATAACAATCTTTACCTTAAAGTCGCAAAAAAAAGAGGTCCAATTATTTAAAGTTCATGCCAGAAAGGTTTGAAGTGAAGTCAGGAAAAAACCTCTGAAATTAATTTTGGAGTTTCGAAAGGGTCCTAAAGCTGTTCAAAAACAACCCTATTACCAGACAAGAACATTGATTGGTACTGGACTCAGTTTCATTGCGTTAATCACAACAATAATCTACGATTAATCACGTTTAAAAGTTTGAAATACAATATTGACTTTTGTTTTGGTGGGTGATGACACAAATACACATGTAGTGTTGTAATTTAAGAAATACATGAGAAACAGGGATGAGAAACTTTATTATAACATGTTTTCTGAATTATTGGCATGAAGACCGACAATTTTTCAACACCTAGCTAAACCACAACGTGCTGTCAAGGAGACACGCTGTGATCACCCTCTGTATTATGTGCTCTACACAGGGCATATTGTCTCTGTGGCTATCATACTGGGAGTCCTATCTGTTCCTACAGTGGGGACCCTGTCCACTATCTCCCACTCCTGTACAAGTTCAAGAAACTGGCGCATGGTTTGACAAAATGCCCTTCCTCCATTTTCACCACACCTAAAGAACATGTGAGGACCAGTTGTCATGGGTTAGGTGTGCTGTTACAGCGAGGTAATCATGGTGCTTACAGATGTCAAGTGGTCACCAGTCAGTGTATATACATGGAGCTTGTGCCCATTTGTATGTTTTTACATGGTAGATTTCAAGATTAATCGCAAGAGTTAATTTTGTTAACGTTGCAAGTACAGAAGCCGACCCGGATATGGCAGCTACATTATGGTTAATGTTAAAAGTCATGATGTCATAATCGAAATGTGGGCTGGCTTTACATTGAACTCCTGGCAACGTCCCCCCCACGTGACACGTCCCAACCTATCGTCCGCTATATACAGTGGCGAGCTGAATCCCCTCCACAGCACCTGTGTGTGTGTGTGTGTGTGTGTGTGTGTGTGTGTGTGTGTGTGTGTGTGTGTGTGTGTGTGTGTGTGTGTGTGTGTGTGTGTGTGTGTGTGTGTGTGTGTGTGTGTGTGTGTGTGTGTGTGTGTGTGTGTGTGTGTGTGTGTGTGTGTGTGTGTGTGTGTGTGTGTGTGTGTGTGTGTGTGTGTGTGTGTGTGTGTGTGTGTGTGTGTGTGTGTGTGTGTGTGTGTGTGTGTGTGTGTGTGTGTGTGTGTGTGTGTGTGTGTGTGTTCAGCAGGATGTCTGCAGGAGGGACTAATATGGGGTTTAATCACGGCAGCGTTTAGCTGAGTTTCTGCGTTAGAAACTGCTCTCTTCAGACAGAGAGCTGCATGACGCTCCAAAGGGGCGTGGCCAGCAAATTTAGAGCGACAGTCACAGAATCAGCACTTCAGGAACAGGGCTGAAATAGAGGGGGATGAGGCATGCTACAATGGGTGGTCTGTTTGGTATGTTGAGCAAAACACTTCACAGACACATTTAGTATAGATGTGGCCTACAATATATTGTTTAAATATAGCATAATAGGAGACCTTTAAGGAAATATTGTGGTTATGGCTAATAGAATGTAGTCCGTCCAGGGACAATTTACAAGTCACATCCAGGATCCAGCTACGGATGAATCAGAATGTCACCAAGTATACCTGTTAACCGCATACCAAACAGAGTTAACAGCAAGGTGCATACCTCTTTATTAGAAGTCAAACATCAAGCCAAATATTTGTGCAGGAGTATTCATATACTGAAGGTTGTGGAAAACGATAATTTCGGGAATGACCTTGTCAAGGTAGCTGTGAATTTTTATGAATAGACTGCATTCTGTGTGTATAACAGCGAGAGTATTTCATCTTCAGCAGCATATTCAACCCTTTCTGTCCTCGTATATTTTTGTCCTTGGGGCCTCCAACAAGCATGAGTCAGAGCTGTATTTGTCACATTTATAAAAGATGTCAGAAACACAAACAGTCGCTCATAAAAAAACCTCATGTTTCTGGTATGTCATGGTAAAGGAATGAGGTTTGAAAGTCTCCAATGATAACACCATGTTTGTTATAAGAGAGAAACTTTCCAGCCCTGACTGAGTACATGTTACACAAGCAGTTACTCTTCTTAACTATGCCACATTTCCCTCCCAGTGTCCTGTTACAGGAAAGACAAAGAAATAAGAGGCAGGTGATATATTTGAAACTGCTTTCCCATCCACCCATGGCATTAATTCTGGGAAATAGGAGACGACTATTTCCAGCCAAACTAATGTTGTTGAAGTCCGCAGAGGGAGCAACAACATGCCCTCAGACTGATAAAAAAAACAACACGCAAAATATATAGGTGCATTGCATAGTAAGTCAATCATATTTGTTTATTTCCTTGTGTAGGGTGTAATGGTCTGGGTAGAGTCCATCAATCTTTTCAGAGCATTCTCCGGAGACACACACACACACACACACACACACACACACACACACACACACACACACACACACACACACACACGTTATATATTAGCTTTGTGTGTGTGTGACGGTGAGTGCATTGGGTTCAAACAAAAATCCTGTTTACAGTAGGAGCCTGTGCTTTCTATAGGAGGAGCCCGAGCAACCTGCCTTTCTAACATATTTACACTTGTACATGGGGGGGTGGGGGTTGTATGGAAGCAATTACAGGGCGGTCCCATTTGGCTCTGGATGGAAAGAAAAGTAAACCAGCAGTATTGTTAAATATGATTAAACTACCCAGAATCACAAAAGTGGTTTGGGAGGGCTGTGCAGGATCAAGAGGCCCAGGGCTGCAGAGGTCTGAGACGTTACCTTTTTTGTTTGGTTTAGTCAAAGTTTATGAGAAGAAAAATAACTATTTAAATAATGAAAATTGAAACTTGCATTCATTAATTTTTTTGACACTTGGTGATGTCATGCATAAGTTTGTGGACTGCGGTTTTGACACTTTTAGCATTTTGACTGTCGACCGTCTTTGTGTTTTTGGAACAGAAGTGACTTGATTGGTGTTCGGCTGTACTTAGTTTAACAGTCTCATGTCATTTTTATGTCAACTAAAACATTTTAATTAACTATCATGAAGTGAAAACACAATATGACAGGGTAAAAGACAAGATACACATACTTAAACGAAACTGGACTCCACTGTGTTAGCGACCTGCCAATGACAAGATAGCCATGTCCTAAAGCTTTATTGTCAATTTTCATTCTAAATATGACCATATTTTACAAAGTGAACATCATGATAAAATGTATAGGACAACTAGCGATTGAAACCATAGACTTGCATCGAACACTGAGCTAATAAATGAAAATGTTCCCATTTCCGCTCTACACACTTCTTACAGTGACATTAGCAAACACATCTAAATGGGTCGAGCAGACACATAGCAACATTATCATTTTGAAGTTGTTTGTTTTTAAGTATAATATTTTTCTTGCCTTTTAGCTCTCTTTTTGCGCTCCGAAAAGGAAATATTTGCATCTTTGGCATCGTTTACACAAATGAAAGTAGTGACGGTGAACCAAAACTGTTGTGGGCGGCAAAAAGAGAAACAGTTAGCTAAAAGATGCTAAAAAGCTCCGTCAGGAAAATACAAACTTGGCTGATAATTGTTTGTTGGTTTGTACTATAAGTGAAACCTCTTAAAAGTTCTGAACACAACGCAAAGCTTTGTTGTTCAAATATATATGAAGATATATATTTGGCAAGTAGGAAAACAATTACAACTAGTTAGCACCTACTCGTAGCCTCCACATCCCAACCCTGTTTACATTCTAAAGTCGTAGCTTCAGTCGTATTAAATCGGTAAATGATATCAGAACCCTTGACCAACACATTTATATGCCTGGTTGTCAGTTTGAAGCATAAGAAATTAAAATGTTCCACTGAATTCAGATTTTACAAATGGATGGCAACAACAACAATAGACTCTGTGTGCTATTTCAATAGAATTCAGTTAAGTTCCGAAGTGAGGTAACTGAGCTGTGTCTGATGGTTAGTGAAAGAGTTTGTGCTGAGTGAACTTCACTGATAGATGTGACAGGCCCTGAGGAGGCCTGTGACACGGGCTGATGGAGGGTGATTTATATTTTTGCTGGCTGTTTCTCTTTGAATGCTGGCGTGGGGCCAAGCACCACAGAAAGTGTTTATTTTGTCATGAGGCGTATGAGAGGTGCATGCAAGCTGAATGAATGTTCTTTCTCTTTTGCCATCACTCCAACCTTCCTTTCTCAAGCTGTCCGTCAGCAGGTCTTTGACAGCTCATAGAAGTTCTTCTTCTTCTGATTTGTGTGCGATTTTGCAGTTTAACAGAGAGAGTTTTGGCCTGAACAGTGTTAAGCTTATAGCATTTAGCACACTTAACTTCCCACAGAAACAATCATTACATTTTTACAACTATTCGTTGTGTTAGTTCTTTCAGAGCCCTAACTTTGATACATTTTTAGATGATGATGTAAATGCAGTCACTTCTTTTGTAGTTTAAGTTTTGTTTCTTTATTCGTACATTTCTTCGTAGTTATTAAGGATAATTGTTCACAGCTTCTCCGTAACGTGAACTTTTTCAAGCATGTGTGCACACCAGTCAAGTGCTTAAAGCTTAAAGCTTAAACTATGTGTCATATGTTCGACTCAAGGCATTTAAAGGGCGCCTGTTGTGCTAACTTTCAGATACACAATTGCATTTTTTGCCTTTCCTGCGACATGTTTGTTGTAAATGTACCGATCCTTAAAATTTCATGTTCAATTGTTGGAGCACAAGTGTAACATAGTGATGTCATTATGTCACGGAAGTATACAAAGGAGTCAAATTTGAGGCGTTTCAGGAAGGGGGGGGAGTGTGTTGGAGAGAACCTTTTGGATTTAAGTAGGGATGCACCGATTGCAAAAATGTCGGCCGATGCCGAGGTTAAGAATAACATTTTTGCCGATACCGATGGCCGATGTTTTACTATGTAAACTGTAATGGTAGCACAATGCAGACTAATGCAGCCTATCCCTTTAAGAGAGAGTGGGGGATACGTGTGTGCATGTGTAAGCACAAGAGAGAGGTTGAGCGAGCCATAGTAAATTTCTGGAAGTTAGCGGGAGTAGCAGCAAGTATAACAAAGTCACAAATATATACGACGGCCTCCCAAGAACACTGAAGAATGGATTTAATTTACCGATCCTCCAGAGACCCACTACACAAGGCAGAAGTCTGCAGCAGCTCCTCACAGAGGAGAGGAGACGATGTGCCGATGGTGGTAAATAGGGCTAACATCGGCCGATGCAGATGTCTCACCGATGTATTGGTGCATCCCTAGATTTAAGCCTTTGCAGAGCATTTACATGCACACAAACGTATAGAACACAGGGAAGAGAAAACCCGCAAAAAGCATAATAGGGCCTCTTTAAAGTGGACTTTTCCAACAATACAGTTCATTCCAACTCTTTTCCAATTCCAAAAATGGAATTAGAAAGTGTTTCATGTTATAAGCAAAGCTAGAAATAGTTGATCTGTGTCATTTTCTGCTTCATGTTCTTGCTTGTAGTTTCTGGAGTGTTTCATGTGTTAGCCTGCCTCGCCGGACAGATGATTGACAACTGGTAATGAATAGTGGAGACGTGAGAAACCAGCACAGCAAGAGGAAGTGCAATGAGGGAAGATAGAGAGAATAGAGTGCAGTAAATTAAAGCAGAGCTATAGAGGAAGAGTAAGAACACTATCCCCAAGACTACTTTATTTTATGGTGTAAAAGGGACTGCTTCTCACCACAAACTATCGCCCCCCTGTGACAGGTAATTATTTTGGCGACCAGCAGACCTCCCCAGAGCCACCCTGCCAACCCAATATCTGCACCGCTCTCAGGGGGCCATCTGTGCTCAGCTACCACAGATAAGTGAGAGGAATGTGTTGCAGCCATGCTGTGATGTGAGGGATTCGGCCTGGAACTTACATCCTGAAGGCTGGGACTGCACCCGGACTTTGAACATAATGGCCGAATGGAGGGTGAAGACGTTAGGAGGGCGTGGCAGACAGCAGGAGAGTCTGCATCCAGGTTGTAGGTGTGTGTGTGTGTGTGTGTGTGTGTCTGTGTGTGTGTGTCTGTGTCTGTGTTTGGCAAGGGAGGGGTTCATTCAATACAGTGTGAAATCAGAATATGCCCTATCATGCAGATGTTCACAGCAAACAAAGATTTCATGAAGTTGCATTTGACATTCATATTAGAGGGGTCGCTACCGCTCTAAATTCCAAGGTTTTTTCTTTATGTCAGAATATATATTAGTAAGAACTGAGTTGATATTGTAAGATGGCACAATAACACATTTAGCTCATAGAGGTTCTTCTTCTTCTTCTTCTTCTTGTTCTTCTTCTTCTTATTTGTGTGCGATTTTGCAGTTTAACAGAGAGAGTATTGAACAGTATTAAGCTTATAGCATTTAGCACACTTAACTTCGTTTCTTTCAGGGCCCTAACTTTGATAACGTTTTAGAATATTGTAAAATATTTTAAGTTGGCACATTTTAATCACATTTTAGAGTAAGAAACATAAACAATAAAGTCCTCAGTTTCCACTCGTGATGATTTAAATGCAGTTACTTCTTTTGTAGTTTAAGTTTTGTTTCTTTATTCATACATTTCTTTCGCAGTTATTAAGGATAAATGTACACAGCTTCTTCATTCATTGGCCACCATTCAAGTGCTTATATATAACAGCTTAAACTATGTGTCATATGTTTGACTCAAGTCATTTAAAGGGGGCCTTTTGTGATAATTTTCAGATACACAATTGCATTTTTTGCCTTTACTGCGACATTACCTAACCAATATTCGACTATTCGACGATTCGATTCGGAGAGGTCTGATTCGACTATGAACCTCGTAGTCGAATCTTCGTAAAATTTTGTTTTACAACAAAGACCATACCATTCTGACTATATGGGGTGCCCGCGGCTGCCGAGCATTAATTGTTACATAGAATGTCTTTTTTTGTTATATAAAAGCCTATTTTAATGCAAAATCTGTCTATTTTATGTTAATAAAGAGTTCCAATGATTTGTTCGTTTAAATGGTAGTCTTAGCTTATTACGGTTAGCAATCCAAATTAGCGCAGGTGAGCAGCACACAGGACCGTTAGTGTTTACGGATTTATTGACAATGGCTACTAAAAAGACATCCAAAGTGTGGAACTATTTTGAAAAGGTTAAAGATGACCCGAAGAAAGTGAAGTGTAAGTTGTGTGAGCAGGTTCTTGCATATCACACGACGACAACCAACATGGCATATCATTTGAATCGGGTAAGGCTTGTTAACTTTACAAACAAACAAACAGTTCTACCACTCTTTTATCAATACAGGCATTAAAGTATTGTTATATTATTCTATCATTTACAGGCCCCGAGATTAACGCAAAAAAAAACTTGATTTGGGACCACCACTTTCAGAGAAGAGAAAAAGGGAAATTACTGAACAGATTGCGGAGTTTGTGGCACTTGATATGAGGCCTGTGCGCATTGTTGAGGGTGGGGGATTTAAAGAACTCTTGCGCACACATGAGCCAGGCTACACCGTCCCTACAAGAGCTACGGTGATGGATATCGTGCACACAAAATATCTATCGACACGGTCAGAGATATACAGGGCAATACAGGACTGTGAAGCTGTCAGTTTCACAACTGATATCTGGACCTCGCTTCAGATGGAGGCTTATCTCACAGTCACATCACATTTCATCACTGGAGACTGGCGACTGGAGAGTTTTGTTTTAGAAACAAAAAAAATGGAGGACAGTCACACAGCCGATCACATTGCACGAGAACTGACGGAGATAATTTGCGAGTGGGACATTCCAAGTACCAAGATCGTTTCTGTGGTGCATGACAACGCAGCAAACATGGTTGCGTGCACCAACCAGTTGGTCCAGCAGCCCTCCTGGGGAAATATGAAAGGGGTGCGCTGCGCATTACAACTCTGCATAAACAGCGCTCTGAAGCAGGACCCCATTTGCCGCACTGTTGCTGCTGCAAGGCGCTTGGTTTCTCATTTCAAAAAAAGCGCAAAGGCCACCACAGCACTTCAAGATAAACAGAAACAACAGAATGTCCCTCAGCATAAACTGATGCAGGATGTTGTCACCCGTTGGAACTCTGTTTATTTGATGCTCGATCGCTTGATCGAACAGAAGGGGCCAGTTTCAGCCGTGCTCACAGATGACAGTGTGAGCAAACGGTCCGATCGTGACCTGGAGCTATCCACATCACAGTGGCGCACAGCAGAGGACATTGTCGCTGTTCTTAAACCAATGATCACTCTGACAGAGCTTTGGTCCCAAGAAAATAATGCATCCCTGTCTGCCACTGTCCCCATGCTTATGAATATTCAAAAAAGACATTTGGTGGTGCATGCGGATGACAGTCGAACCACAAAGATCATCAAGACTACGCTGTCCGAGGAGATGGACAGGCGATGGGAGCTTAAAGGGCCAGGGCTGGAAAGAAGTGTTATGTCATTTTGCACTAGTTCCAGGCTGTTGCGATAAGTTTAATTATTTATTTATTTTATCCCGATTCCCGAGTGTAAACTGTGAATTAAAAGCCAAGAAATAGGTTCTTAACTGAGCGATAAAGGCATGTTTTGGCACGTTGTTGTTTTTGAAGCCATTTTGTTCCGATTTTATGTGAACTGTTCTGATGTTTAATATGCCCAGTTTCGTTCATCTGGCAACCAGCACTTCATGGCCATGTCAGTGTTTCTCTGAGCTTTCTAAGGCTTTGTCTATGCTATTATGAGGTGTGGCAGCGAACAACATTAAATTCCACTGGATTGTGGTGGTAGGTGTGGAGTTGAAAGACAGTTGTACTACTTTCTGCTCAAAAGTTTATAACCACTAGAATAACTGAAGAAATATGCATGAATCTGTAAGTCAAATACAAAATAAAGTCAAATGTTTTGACTGTAGTTTTGTGTATGGCATACAGTCATGCTTTCCTTTTCCTTTAGGGACAGAAGTTGTCACTGAGGATTTCTTTGAACTTCTGTTGGTTCCAAAATAGTGTAGGTACACCTATTGGTTTTATTGCATACAGTATTTGCAAGTTTCTGATGTCCTCACTACTGTTTAACATGCATTGACGTCTGTTCTTACAGTTGGTATGTATACATGCAAATGATGTATCAGACTGACGTGCAAAGTCAAACAACAGAGGCGATCGACAATGTCAAACTGAGTAGACATCACACAATCAAAGACAAAACATGCACAAAGTCAAGTCACTGTGCAAAAAAAAAGAGAATAGGTGTAAACAAAGATGAAACGTGACATTGATATATGCAGTTTTGAACTGAAACTGCTGAAGTTCCTCTTCAGGATTACAACAAAAAGCAGAAAACAACCTCGATGCATATCTCATCCGTCCATCTTATCTGTTCGTTTCTAGTGTAAAAGCATTATGGATGGTTCAGACTTAGTAAACCTGAGTTCATAACTTCTAGCAGGCTATCATCATGTTAAAGGATAGGCTAAACTCAGACAAAGGACCACTGATTGATTGGTCAATCCATTTTGTGTATAAATAGATGCTTGATAGGGCAAAGATATGACATATACTGTAAAGTTTCTCTCAATGCACTTATATAATTGCAAATTGAAACCAAATTCACCATTTGATACTTTATAACAAAAACACAAACCTTGATTCAGTCTTTCCGATGTTCAAACTCCCTTTTCAATCTTCACATGTGGAGTCGGCCTTTAACTTACTTTTGTGATGGAAACTTCTGAAGCAATGGAGATGAAACTCAGAGAGACAAGGGGAGAACTGGAACTTCATGGCAAATACTGAAGGTTTATCATGAAGTTAACGGCTGGAGAATTGACAAGACAGTTGCTGCAGTCATGAGTTGACACACCGTTTGCCCGACCAATTCTGAAGATTTCTTCTGCAGTCCGAGATATTAAACAGTTCAGAGTGTACAATCAACATTCCTCATTAGCAAGACTAAACAAATATGGATCCTATATCTAACTAAAGCTGTCGTACATGAGAAAAGTATGTATGTCTGGGAACCTACGTTCCAGATAAGAAGGACTTCTAGAGGTCCCTAAACAATAAACTAATCTCATGTCAGCTTGTGCTCGGTCAGAAATTGGCATCAACAAAGCGCCCAAGCTGCCCTTCCTTAAAGGAGATTACAGCAACCCGAAGGCCAAACAACTATACCATGGGAATAGAGACGGAGGAAGGAGAACAGTATGAACTAGGTCAAAGGTTAAACACCTAAGCAAAATATTCCCTAAGAACTGCCATTTGCGTGCAACTTGGGCCAATAATATGTGTTGCACTGGACAGCAACAAGGTAGTATCCTGGACTTTTGGTTTTCAGCCAATAAACACAGTCAAAACATAAACAGACCTGTGCCTTCAAAGTGATTGTTTGGTAGTTTAACTTCTTTGTTCTTGCGCCAGTACAATGAACATGTGGTGTTCAACAAAGGACAGAACAGGCCGGGGCTTACTGGTTAGCATGCTAATTTCAGTAGACATTTCTGCAACACGCCACATGACTTCTTTGACATAACGTCGACACTTTATCTGTTCAGTGCAATGTTATAAAGAGTGGCCCCTTGATATTTTTTTTATTCCTTTGCCGCGTCCAAGAGACATAGGGGTAAGTATTTTCCCTCAACTACTAGGTCAATACAAACTGAATTCACAGTTAACAATAATAAAAAAACAAAAGAAGCAAGTACTAACAGCATGGCAAGAATACGCAAAAGTTGGCAACACTGCTAAAACTCTGAGTTTGTGTTAAAGTAAAACTAGTGTAAAATCTTCACTTGAGCTTTTAGTTTGCATAGCCATGTGTTCACTCCTTTGTTCCTTTGTATGTTGTATGCACAAAACCATCCTCTACCATTGTAAACACGAGGTACTTTCCTAAAACGAAAGTATGGAACTTTCACAATATTTTTTTTAATCCTCACTCCCACTCGAACAGTACTTTCCTTTTTAACTTGAGTACTAAGTCTAGAAACTTTTCTTGGATGCTTCTAAGGATTTTACGCCACAGCTTCCGCCATATTCCTAGCTGATGCTCCGTCGCTATAGCCTTTCTCCCGCTCTATCCCTTTTACCTCTGGCTTGTTGACCTAAAATGCATCAGCGAATGCGAAAGATAGATAGAATCAGAGGATGAAACCCACTTTATTAGTCACATACATGCACACAGCAGAGCACACACAGTGAAATCGGTCCTCTGCATTTAACCCATTATAGTACTAGGAGCAGTGGGCAGCTATTATGCAGCGCCCGGGGAGCAATGGGGAGGGGGGGATTGGATGTGTCCGGTGCCTTGCTCAAGGGCACCACAGCAGGGCCTAGGAGGTGAACTGGGACCTCTCCAAGTAGCAGTCCACCTTCCATATTTTTTCAAGTCTGTTCGGGGACTTGAACTGGCGACCCTACAATTCCCAGTCCAAGCCCCTACTGACTGAGCCACTGCTGGACAGACAGATTCCCCTGGTGCTGATAGTATTACCAGCATTGTAGAATCACTTCTTTGGCAAGGGCTTGAATGTAGCACACGTTAATTTCTACGTAAAAGTCCTCTGGCCTTAATAAAACACCATTGGTTGACTGTGATTACAGCTTTTATAACCTCTTAAGGAAGAGTCTAACAGATTAAAGTAGTTTAGAGAAAAGAAAGTGGAATGTTCTAACTGTAGGATACTAGAAAAAGAGGTACATTGTGAGTATAGAAAATAAAATGTCCTGAATCAACACAGACCTGGATAAATTAGGAAGTTATTTGTTAACCTGCAGTTTCCATATGATTGACAGAGAGCCTCTGAAGCAAACAAAAACATTTCAGTCTGAAGCAAACAAGTGTTCTTACAGCAGCTTTCTGTCATGCATCACACATCAGTAAGTTAGCCAACTCTGCATCAGGTCAGCCAACAGTCAGTGCTTAGTTTCTTCAGTGTCTTCAGTCAGTAAGTTCATGATGTGGCCAAGCAGGCAGGCAGGCAGGCAGGCAGGCAGGCAGGCAGGCAGGCAGGCAGGCAGTCAGTGTTTGGGTGAGCATAAATAAAACATGTACAACTGTTCAAAATAAGGCTTTAGAAGTATTGAGCTCCTCAGTTCCTCTGGGCACAACAGAACTCATATTCCATTTTTCTTCTTTCAGAAAACGTACTCTCGCTGCATTACCTTATCGTTGCCCCCCTATCTTTCTGTCTGTTTCTCTGCATATTAGTGGCTTTACAGGGTTGGAATAACAGACTGATCCTGTTAATTAAATACATCATCTTATTTTCGGGTTCCTCTACTGTGACATGTTTCCATGCTCCAATGTTCAAAAAGCTCTTTATTGTTCTTGTATTGCCTCTTTTCACCCTCTGTCTGAAACCAGAGCCCAGTCCACTCTGATTGGTTAGCTGGCCAGCTCTGTTGTGATTAGTGAAACGCTTATAGACGTCCCGTCCCTAAAGCTGCATTTACATGATATACGATTTGGTCCGTGCTCACCGCGAGGTTGCGCCTTGCAGTAAAAATAGCCAGTTGCTACCTCCCCTGCTAGCTTGCACTGCTGTTATCTGATTGGTTGTGTGTAGAAAGTTCAGTGGTAAAGAGGTCAAACTTGAAATAATTTGAACTTTGAGCGCAGTGCTCGGTGACTGCGTATATGTGAGTGCATCTGAAGCCTATCACGTACAATGTGTTGGAGAGCTAGCCAATAGAAATGCAAGTGTTACATAGTGATGTCACTATGTTACAGGGGTAAACAAAAGAGTCCAATGGAGGCGTTTCATGCAGGGGGGGAGTGTGTGGGAGAGAAAATTGCGATTTTTTTTGCCTTTGCAGCCCATTTACATGGAGCCTTGCATGGCCTTTACAAGGAGCAACTATGGCAGCAAAGAAGTGCAGACGTCTTTCAATTGGAACGTTGTCAATCCAACATGTTGATGTATCCTTGGGAAAGATATTTAACCCCTGCTTGCTCCCGATGGCGTGGCCAACAGTGTGTAAACGTGTGTGAATGTTCAAACCTTGAGCAAATGTCGCACATTGCTCTGTATGAAAAAGGTTTGAATGGGTGCATTATAACTTGCAGTATGTATAGTGCTTTGAGGAGTCTGATAAAGACTGGATAAAGCTTTATGAATACAGTCCATTTACCATTCAACCGTTTACATGCACAAAATCCTGTATAACACTGAAGGGAAAATACAAAAAGCATAATATGGCCTCAATGTCAAGCCATAAAGACAGCACGAATATCATGTCATTTTTATTTTCTGTTATCCTTTTCACATGCCAGATCCCATACTGGAAACAGACATTTTCCTCTTGAAGTTCACTGGGTTCATCGTGTCGTGTTACTCCATTTTCTCCTCGGCTGCCATCTCTGTTTATTTGACCGCCTTCAGTGGAAAAAAGTCATCTCTATTCTGTGTGCCTGTTTCACACACACTTCCTTTCCGCTTCCTCTCTCTGCTGAGCCGTTAAAAAACACTCAGTGCGCCGCTCTATACGTGCCCCGGCAGAAGGTGCAGTGTACTCTGGCGACTATAGCAACTTATGAGTTATAGCCCTGCAAGAGAGCCTGGAGCTGAAACACACTCAATGGAAAGGGGAGGGGGGAGGGTTGTCTTCCGTTGTTGGTGACACTGCAGTGTGTGTGTGAGTGTGTAGGTACAGGGTGTTGCATTACTCTTTGGACCCCATGCGTCTATCCTCCAGTTTTCCATGCTCTATAAAGACGGCGCTGATTGATTTGAGGACATGTATGAAAAGGTGAAAAGATGTCATTAGCTTGTGTGTAGATTTTTTTTTATAAGACAAAGTTGTCTTCAACTTTAAGGAGATGTAGTCCAACACACCTCCCAGCAAAGCCAAGCTGTGCCTCAAGCCTTTTAACTCAAGCCTTTAACTCATTAACTCAGGCATTGTACTTATCAAGTTACTTTACTTAAGTGTTACTAAATACTGAGAAAACTGTATTACTCTCATTGCTGTATCCATTTAGCCACTATAGTTTCTCATAAGATTGTTTTTTTTAATAAAACACAAATAATAATTAAAGATTAAACCTGTGCTTTTTTTTGTAACCTTGATGGTGTTGTATCCATCAAGAATAAAGAAATCAAGAAAATATAGGAGTACTGATTACTGAAAAGATTTAACCTGGGGCTTGTCGCAGGGGTAATTATAGATACATCTTATCTCATCGTTATAGTACTAAACTACCTTTTTATTGGCCTTTTTAACCTAGGTAAATGTTTGAATACTGCTTTTTTATAATAAGTTTCTGGCACGTTGTATGCTTCTATTCATTACTGCTCATGATTAAAATGCAACCCATTCTTCTGGATTCCTGTACCATTACAATGCATACTTATGCAGTTTTAATTGACATTTATACATCAAAGATTAAAGGGGCCCTATAACCCTTTTGTGGTTTTTCCTTTCCTGTGTGCTATATATATTTCCAGTGCATGTAAATGGTCTGCAAAGGCAAAAATCCCAAAGTTCCCTCCAGAGGGAGTTTCTCTCCCACACCTTGCTGGAAATGCCTCCATTGGAGTCCTTTGTTTACTTCCCTAACATAGGAAATCACTACGTAACACTTAACAACTCTATTGGCTAGCGCTCCAACACATTGTACATGATACGCTAAGGGGCGGGACATTTCCGACATATCTCTAAGCAGTTGACCAGTCACACAGAGCCGGCCAGCTAACCAATCAGAGCAGACTGGGCTCTGGTTTCTGACGGAGGGTGAAAAGAGGTGCTGCAGTACAGGCAGTATAACAAAGATAGGGAGCTTTTTGAACATTAAAGCATGGAAACAGTAGAGGTACAAAATACAAATATGAACCTGAAATAAGCAGAATATGGCCCCTTAAAAAAAACTAGCTTCAAAAAGGTTTATTAAAAGTTATTGAAGTTACTGACATAAATTGAATTAGGTCAAGTTTACTTTTATTTTCACAAAGGCTTTTATACCAGATTCCTGGGAAAAAGAAGAAATAGTGAAAACACACTTTTGAAATGAACTTTAAGTGTGTAACATTTTTCTAACAAGACGAGTGTAATAACAACCTTCAGAAGAAAGAGACGCCAACATATTTAAACACCTAGATTGGTGACTTTTTTATGGATATACCTTATACTGGTTGAAACATCATTAAGTAGATTTCCTTTTAGCTAATTATGGAATCTACCGTAATTTTCGGACTATTCAGCGCACCTGAATATAAGCCGCATATGTTTATAAGCCGCATATGTTTATAAGCCGCAGGTGCCTACCGGTATTTCCTTTTCCAACTGCCAGATCGATCGCCTTCAACTTGAAAGCTGCATCATATGCATTTCTCCGTGTCTTTGCCATGATTAGGGTGACAAAATGACTACCGTAATCAGAATGATGGGAAGTTTGAGCACGCTCGATTTACGTCACATTATGTGACGGTGCTCAGTTTTTTGTCTATTTTTTTTTCAAAATCCCATTTTGGCGGCACGAAGCTTGTGAAAGCGGGAAAAATCCATAAATTAGCCGCGTCATTGTATAAGCCGCGAGGTTCAAAGCGTGGGAAAAAAGTAGCGGCTTATAGTCCGGAAATTACGGTTCTCAAATTCCTATGTGTGAGCATTTCTATTGAACAGTTTGTGGATGGAACTTGTGCTAATCTGAAACAAAGAGGCTACAGCAAACTCACTTATTATCATAATCAGAACCACAATCAATAAATTGTTATGGTCGAATTAAAAAAGGCCTAAGCAAGACAGCGAGATGGGCGGGAGGGAACTTTTGATGATGCAACTGGGTAGTAAAGCAAGTAAACACCATCACCTGACTCCTCTCCTCTTAGACAGGAATAGGGAGAAAGTTTCACACAAAAGGTGAGCCCAGTATGCCGATCTACCCTTTTCCATTCATCTCTCTCTCCCTTATCTCCCCCTTCCTCTGTCCTCTTCGTCCCCTCTGTCCGTCCCCTCTGTCATTCTCACTGTCCCCTCTGTGCTCCTGCTTTGTCTGGGTCCGGCCAGAGTCTGGCAGACCCAGACAAAAGAATACTGCCTGTCATGGAGCAAGAGCTAAGGTCTTGGTTCTCCAGGGAGACGGTTTGGTGGGGCAGCAAGAGTGTCAGGGTTGGAAAGGCATTGTCAGAGCCGTGGCTATCCATTGTTGTTTCTGATCCAACGCCTACCTCACCCATCTCTTCTGTCTCTCATTTCCTTCTGTGTCCTGGTTTGCCCAGGTCTTTTTTCTTTTGCAAAGGATGGGAATTAGAAAAAGGAAATAAGCCTGTTTAGCTGAGTGGCTGATTTAAGCTTCGGTGGTGTTACGTGCTATCTGCTCCTCCTCTGGTTTTTAATACCACAGTGTGTGTGTGTGTTTGTGTGTGTGTGGGGGGGGGGGCGGAAGCTTCGAGACAGTGTTGGTCCCCCAATCACTCAGTACAACTTTCTGATGCATAAAGCACATTCTAGAAGTAGTAGTTTTGGGATGTAACATTGTGGCCATTGAGGGTGAGTAAGGACATTCAAAGATTCAAATACTTTATTGTCGTATTCAGTAGCTACAGTTTAGATATGGCAATGCAAACCTTAAATCCCAAGCACCTCCAACAATGCAACAAATAAAATAACATAGTGCAAGAAGTAACAGGAGTACAATAAGATTGTGCCGATTATGTTGCAAGACCATGTGCAAGCAATGCAGAGGAAGTATATACATGCCAACAATGAATAAGTAAGCTAAATGTTGCAGAGAATGTTGTAAGTGAAGACATTAACTCAGGCATTGTACTTATTGAGTTACTTTACCTAAGTGTTACTAAATACTGAGAAAACACTGTGGTACTGTCATTCTACATTCATTTAGTTTCTTATAAAATTGTTTTAAGTCATAAAACACAGATAATTGTTAAGGATTAAACATGTGCTTTTTTTTTCATATGTAAGAGTAAGGTTTCCTTTCTTCACTTCTTGATTGTTTCATTTAAATAAGTGTCAGTTGAATGTTAAAAATATAGAAATACTGATTACTGAAAAGTTTGGGTTTAAATTTGGGTTTCAGAAAATGTTCTTTTGTCCTTAATCAGCGACCACTCAGATTTAACCTTGGGCTCTCCGCAGAGGTAATTATAGTACCCCACTACTTTATTGTCTAATTCTGGCTTTTTATTGGCTTTTTTATCTAGTCAAATGTTTGAATAGCGCATTTTTATTTGTATTTTATTTTTACGTTATATTTTACACAAGTAAAGAATCTGTTGGTTAAGGTTTTTTTTAAACATATTTACAACAAAACAACATTTAAATCTATTTTAATGTCAACTAGCTTTCTCTGAGCCTGTTGGCTGCATTAGAGTTTGGGAAATACTTATTTATTTATTCAAAATTGAATTAAATTTCCGTGTGAGGTATGGACATTAGTTTTTTGGTTTGCAAAGTATTTATTTTCTGTCTAAAAACATCCAGGTTAAAAAAAAATAACGATAATCAAACAAACAACAGCACAAAACATGTAAGCATGATTTATGACCAATTCATTCAGTTCCAATTTCCAATATTGACGAGGACATCTCCGTAGTATCATCAATGGTAGCTTTTGAAATTTAAAGGAAACATTGATCCACATTAGATAGCAGCCCTGTGATCTTTCAGAAGTACCCTTAACTTTGACAAGGTAACAGTTTGTCTACTTCAAGCCTGCCTTTGTCTTCAATTTGAAAAGTTCTGGTATATCTTGGTCAAATATCAGTCAGTGTACATCAGATGCCAGTCATCTCTCAGAGACAAAAGTTCAAGCATGACTCAGCATCTTTACGATTTCTCTGGAGACTACAAACCGGAGTTGAGGAATCATGTCAAACTGTAGTTGAACTGCTCCTTGTTTGATCGATTTGTTGAATATTGAAGCTGTTACCATACATTAATCATACTGAGAAAAACAATGCCTGCTGTGCGAGGATTAGAATACAACACATTGAAGAGAGGCCAAGGGTTTTGGATTTTATTAAAGATTGGAGATGTCTGGTGTTGTTGCCTCTGCATATTTTACTCTTTTGCGGCGAGTGTTGCTATGCAGCAGTGTGGAGACAAATTGATTATGCAGTCCGGAGCCCAGACAGACGATTGTCTCCTGCCCTGCTTTGATTTGCTGAAATGTCATTCTGACTGATGCCAGCGGTGATAATTTCCTCCCTGGCACAGTAAACACTAAATATTTACTGAGTGTGAATAGTCCGTGGCTTAATCTGATTCATACGGTAACATTTACAGAGAAGTGGTCTGGAAAATAAATGCTCTCCACATTGTGGCAAACGGAAATAGCTTTTATGTTTAATAGCTTCTCACATGGTTTCTGTACCTTTTAAACTGATAGAACACATGGAAAAACTGAAACACGACTTTAATTAAATGTGTAATGTCAACAGATTTGACATAACTGTATTAGGTTAGTTGAAAGAAATACAATTAAGTTTAAATTCAAATGTTTAGGGTTCAACTTAATATTATTGCTTTCAAACAACCACTTAGTTTGGGAAATTTGTTAACATAATACATTTAGTTAAAGTCAACGTTTTCAGTGCAGTTTGATGGGTTGCTTTTGAATTTATTTATCATACAAATGGTAAGAAACACACATCTGACAACAATGTGTTTTCTCTTTATGAACCTTAATCTGCAATTTCCGCACAAAGTTTCAATTCGTATCAAATATTATATGTTAAATATTATAAAAAACCAAGTGATTTTCAGGGATTTCTAAATGTCTCGCAGTAACAGTGCCACAGCAGACGATGTGCTGTTACTGCCTGTACTGTAGTGTCTCTATTGCACCAGCAGATGGGGAAAGGAAACGTCTTAATGTGCTGAATGGAAGCGTGTACAGCAGCAGAGGGAGACGACTGCAGGCTTCATTCTGCTCTGTTAGCCGATTTTCTGTTATTCAATTAGACGAAAGTAGTCAACTAGGGATATTGCCATTATTTTCCAAATGCACAACTTCTATGGATTTTTCTTTTTTAACAGATCAACTCCTTCAGGATTTAACTTAATAATATGTCTCAGTATAAAAAGATACATTTTGCTATAAAACTTCTTGATTAAGGTAGAACAAATATATTTACTTTTCAATAATTGTTTTGAACATTTCCGTTGTCAATATAACACCTTTTTTGATTTGCCAAAGTCAATAAACTGTTAAATTCATCTTTATTTCATCTGATAAAAAATATTATAACTTGTTCATTTAAATAAAAATAAAAATAAGTTCAAGCTACAAAAAAAGTCAAAGACTTTACATTGTAGAACTTAGTACTTTCTTTCTTATCAAACTGAATCAATGGGATTACACAACAATGTAAATGTCATATCATTATTATTACTTATTCTTATAGTAGTATATAAATAGGATTGTTAAATAATATTTGAATCAAATCAAATTTTGCATTCATTCTCAGGGTTTTCCTCAATCTCTAATTATCTTTTATTTTAAAGCACCACACTCCAAATACCCTCAACAGAAATGTAAAATTTAAGATGTGTGAATCTCCAAAAGTTTGCAAATAGCATCAATTATTATTGTGTTCAAATTGTCATGACAACCTTTTTATATTTCATCTTTAATCATTTGACTTTAATAACGGCTCTTCCACACGGCCCTCCGTCGCTTTAGCTTGATAAAGTTAAGATTGATTTAAATAGCATACAGGGGGAGGGGGGGGGTGGTCGAGTTACCCCGGCGCTTTAGAAACGCACTATACATACAAGATAAGCGACACACACACACACACACACACACACACACACACACACTCACTCTGCCGTTCTCTCAAACGCGCATACACTCCCTCCCTGTAAGGAGTGTCTCTGGGAGATGATTTCCTTCCCTTGCCGTCGTCCCCCTCGCTCCCCCCACCCCCTGGCGATGGCCCCCCTCCCCTCTGCTACGCAGTGTAAACACAGTGTTCCAGAGGAATGTTGGACTCCCTGACCTCCGCTGCAGTTCACTCGGTTCAGCTTGGCCGCGCTGTGCTCCAGCATCAGCAGCAGCAGCCCCCTCCTCACCCCCCCCCCCCCGCCCACCCCCTCCAGAGCCCCTTCACTCTCGCAGTTTTTCCCCCGCCTTGCCTCTCTCCTTCTCCTTGTCTCGACACTCCTCTTCTTCCTCCTTTTTTTTCTTCGTACCCCTCTTTTCTTTTCTTTTCTCTCCTCTCCACCTCCACCACCACCTCTCTTTTTCTTCCCTTCCTCACCCCCCCGCCCCTTTCTTTCTTTCCCCATTTCCACTTTACCTCGCAGTCAGGTGCTATCCTCTTCTTTATGTATGGTTTCTTCCAAAATGACAGAAGACCTGCAGCATGTTGTAGATTTTACCAACAATGTTTCCTATGCAAACATGATGAATGCACCCAACACACACACACACACACCTTTCTCCAACGCCATTGTGTGCACAGCCTGGCGCGTGCACCCCTCCCTTCCCTCACCTCAGCCCACAGTGGACCGAGGTTCCTAGAAACAGGATACGGAGAGACAGAGGCTTAAGTGTCTCTACTGCACTGCAAGGTGTCGGAGGGAAGAGAAAGCAAAGGGGTTACACGTGCATCCCGCCTCTCTTCGGTTTGATTACCAAGGGTGGCAAGATGTGGCCAGAGCGGACATGTGCTGCCGGCAGTTTCCCCCTGACCGCGCCGCGTTTTCAACGTGCCGAGGTTCAGGGGGTTTAATTGCTGCAGGATATAGCAGATTATAAATACATGCAGCCGGTCATCGCAGGTCGCGTTGAATGAGAGCGTCTGGCGGAATCAGAGACCGTTTGTGTATTTGTAATGGATGCTGCTAGTGCTGCAGGGGCTACGAGGGGGCAACTGCGTCCCAGCCAGCAAATCAGCCGGGTAGCTTTATAGCCAGTCTCTCTGTGTGTTTGTCAGGCTGCCAGCTAACCTGAGCGATGTAGTTAAACGTTAAAGAATTCATAACAGAATTACCTCTGTCATATTGAAGTATTGCACATAAGCAGTATTTTATTGTAGAAGGTAGACATAGTACCTACTTTTAAATACTGTACATGACTTTATATATCCTGCTGTTTGTTAGTTTTTATCCCTTTGCCAGTACATGATTTAATAAACCCTGTACATGTTTTTGGTTATCTTTCTAAATTAAATGTTAACACACATTTAGGAGAGCAAAGCTTAGCTTTGAAACAATCAAATTAAGTATAATTACTCCCAAATTTTGCAGTACTTAAGTACTACTGAGTTTGAGTCCACTAAACTCAAACAAAGAAGAGCAGAACATAAAAGTGCTATAACATATAAAAAGAGATTTCCTCAGCAGAAATGATCCATCTTCTCTCTTAAGAACATGGTTATTAAAAAAGGTAAGTTTCAAGTTTTGTTTTGTGAGATGCTTAAAAAAAGGATGTTCATGTGACACTTACACAACCCGTTTCATAACAACCCCGTGTCTTGAGTCGTACCGGTGGGTTCTGGGTAACGTTAACTGATTGTTGTGTCGGTGCTAAATGGATAATCAATCAATCAACCCCCCCTCCGACCATCCATACCTCCATCCATCCATCACGTTGCAGTTATAAAGCCCAATATCATTACTTTTCATTGAAAATTGGAGATCTGATGGATGGATGGATTTTAAATATATATATTTTTAAAGGACGATGATGGTATGGTCTGGTAAACTTGGTACCAATAGTCAACTATTGATCACATGACACATCAAATGTTTGTACTTCATACAAGAAAACAACAGCAGATATATTTGTGTTGTATTTTTAAATAACAAAACTTCAAAGTCATCATCTGCATCATCAGCCTGACTTCTTTCTTTCCTGATCTTCTTCCCCTTAACTTTACCGCTTAACTCCATATCTTTTCTCCCTCCATTTCTTCCCTGATTTCATCCTTATGTTGCTACGCTATCGTTTACTATTTCTCCTCATCATTTATGAGCCGGCATGAACACATGGTCAATTACCCCTGCTGGTGTAATTGTTGCACAGATTTAAAGGAAACAATGCTGGTGGGGGGAACATGTGGTCGTTTACTCGTTGCGTCGACAGGGAAGAGGAACTTGGCTGACCTCTGCTGGGCTCTGACAGGCAGTGTTGCATGTGTTGATCACAGTTAATGGTTTAGGATGTATATTCTTCCTCTGGTTTTTATTAACCGCATAATGGCTTTAGGGATCAGCATGTCCAGCATCAGTTTAGCAGCTGTAAATACAAGTCATTAGTGTAGTAAAACATATGGCTTTTCAAATATTCTCACATTACAAACCCCTATATGAAGGCAAGAAAGTGCATGTTTTCCAATTGGAGATTTCACATGCAATCATTAAGAAATTTAGCAGACTTAACTGAGAAAGGGAAAAGAAGAATGATGGAGGGAGAGCAAGCAGAGTGAGCAAGCAAGCGGGAGAGAGATCGAGGGAAGCAGATGGCTGGAAACATAGCCTGCTAAATTATTCATCCAGGCTGGAGTCTGGAGATAGATAGATGGATAGGAGCTGGCATGGACACTTTTATTAGGATTCCAAGAGCTGCGAGGAGAGTGGTTCTAAACACTGTGATTGCCTTCTGAGACCGAGAAAAGTAATTGCATCAGGTCTGGGAAAAGCCATTTGCTGCAGGAATGAAATCTCCTGTATTAAATGCAAGTGAAATCAGGAGAGATATAGAGAACTTGTGAAGCATAACAATATGTTTTAGACTTGATGGCTTTAGCTGCAGTAATTTATCTATGGAGGCTAATGTTTGTAGAGTGTAACAAGGGGGGGAAAAAATATCGTATACGGATGACTTTAAAGGGGCCCTATTACGCGTATTTTCTGGTTCATACTTGTATTTAGTGTCTCTACTGTCTCCATGCTTTAATGTTCAAAAAGCTCTTTGTTTTTCTCATACTGCCTGTCCTACAGCACCTTTTCACCCTCTTTCTGAAACCAAGGCCCAGTCTGCTCTGATTGGTTAGCTGGCCGGCTCTGTCGTGATTAGTCAACCAGTTAAAGATGTCCCGCCCCTTAGCCTGTCACGTACAATGTGTTGGAGCACTAGCCACTTGAAGCGTGAGTGTTACATAGTGATGTCACTGTGTTACAGAAGTAAACAAAGGAGTCCTATCTATGGATGTGTAAATAGAACTGGATACAGCATTGGAGGTGCAACCCAGTTTATTCCTATGAAAAGTTGCTCAGTTGTGCATGAAGCCAAAATGGTGTGACTCGAGCAAAAGTACCCATATCTGGGCCCATGGAGAGAGTGCCCTGTCGTTTTGTGGAAGCCCTGCCTACAGTCCAAAGAGTCATGGATGGTCTCGGCTCAGTCAAGTAAATGGATAGATACAATAATTCTGGATTCAGCTCTTAGTGCATTTTACTCTCTTTTAGAACCTAATGATTTGGATAAGGGACTATAAAAGTTTTCAGACAGGGTAGTTGATTTAGCTTTGAAAGAAATATACCCTGAGTTACAGTCGTGTCTTTCCCTGTGGAAGTCAATCGGGAAAAAGTATTTTTGGCCCACTGACGTCACGGACTGACACCGAAGTTGTAGCACCACTGTTGGGCTTCTACAAAAAATTGCTGAAATGTATGGCACACTTCCTGGTGGTGTTTCAGACAGGGGGTGGGTGTGTGGTAGGGAAACTTTTCAAGATTTTTGCCTTTGCAGACCATTTACATGTACACAAACATAACACAGTATAGGAAAAGGAAAACCCTGAAAAAGTACCTCTAACTTTCTCCATATGAGGTGATCCATGGGGCTGCGTGTTGTCTGAAGGTTGTCCCGGCTGCCCCCGACAGTTTGGATTTCACAACAAGTTGTCTCAACAGTGACGGGGAATAAAAATGAAAAACAGCCTGGAGGGGAAACAACCTGGTTCGTAAAATAAGAGTTGTGTTGCAGAAAAAACGTCCAGGAGTCCTTGGCTGGGTTTAGGGTTGTCCCCACTCGCTGACAAACGAATTAAGTTCTACACGTCCTCCCTTTTTAAGAGGATATTAAATTGGATTTATCTGATTAATCTCAAATACCAACCGTATCAATCTTTTATTTGCCTCAATACAGGTGTGGTTTGCTTTATTTCCCCTCAGTTTAACATGAAGATGGTAAATATGCTCTCTCCACCTCCATCCGTTCTAATAAGTTAAGATAAGAATTACTTTATTAATCCCAGACTGGGAAATGTTTGTGCTGCAGCAGCATACACAGTACAAGTCATTGCACATAATAGAAAATACAATAAAGATTTGAAATTTAAAATAAGCAATCCTAAAGTATGAACATCTCGAATAGGTAATACAAACCGGTATTTTATATATATATATAAATATATATATATAAATATATACAGTTGACTATGAAAATAAATAATCTATAAACTGTCAGACAAGTAAACACTATTGAAGTTAACTAAATATTAAGCAGGATATTATATACGTAGTAGTGCAGTAAATGGAATATTAAATAAAATGTAAAGTGTCACAAAATCAAATTTTATGTAAACCCAATATAAAAAATGTCGCCTCTTTCACAATCTGTACACTATATGACACCGCCTGTCCTTCAGACCCTTGCAGCAGAAGAGGAAAAATGTGCATGTTATATTATTCTCCCAGATTCATAGACACAAGATGTACACACACACACACACACACTCCTGAGCAGAGGGCTGCGGGGAAATAGAGCAGAGAGGAAGCTGCGTTCCTCCGCCAAAGCACGGCTGTCTGGTGTCATGGCAACCGGTGCAGATTACCCCACCCTTCATCAGACAGGGAGAGGAGAGAGGAGAGAGGGATGGCCACAGACGTGCACATCACACACACACACACACACACACACACACACACACACACACACACACACACACACACACACATATGGGAAAGCATGTTGCACAACATCTAAAATGATTATAGGGTTGACATTTTATCAGTTTAAATGTGTGGTTTTCTGCATGAGCGATGTTGTCATCAGTAAAAACCTGAATCAGGGAGACGTCGAAGGTAAAAAGGTAGCCAGAAAACAAACAAAGAAGGCGGAATCTTGAAAGGCGGGCGGTGAAGAGAGTGGTGCAGCGAGAGGTTGAGATGTGTGGAGGGGGCCATAAACATATAGTAGAGCTAAATACGTCTGGGGGATATACTGTTATTAAAAGCAGTAAGGTTATCCAACAGGCCGCTTTACTGTGGGGGTGGACGCTTTGCTACCTGCTAACGCATTTCAGCCCGCCAGAGTCCTATTGAAGGCAATTTAGCAGGAGATATTATGCTTTAAGTGCGTGTGTGTAGGTTAGTGCTGTAGCCTGGGAGGAGAGGAGCGGGGGAGAGGAGAGGAGGGGAGGTGAGGGATGCTGGAGCAGGAAGAGGGCAGAGGCAGTGAGACATGACAGCAAGAGAGGAGAGGGTGGGGAGGGGAGGATAATATTAGAGTCTGCATGAAGGTATAACAGGGTAGCTGGAGATTTTTGTAGCAAAAAGAGAGATAGGGTGCAGAGGAGATAAATGGCACAAGCGTGAGGAGAAGGGGAAGCGGCGGGAGACAGAAAAAGGAGCGGGGGAAGGGAGGAGGGATTCGAGGCCGTTTGAGGATAACGCCTCCCAAATTGACTGCGGCACAGCCATCGTCCACAGTTACATCACAGCTGAGTTCAAACTCGGTCTGATCCCGTCCCCCTCGCTGTCTCTTTGTGTCTCTGTTTCTGCCAACCTTATAAAATGCCTCAACGCCGACTTTTGACCGTGCGGCGTCTAAGCAAAGTAGTCTGAGCGTGTGCCAAGGGATGTATCATGTTTTAAAGGCCTGCGTGGCGACGGGATCTGACTAAAATCCTGAACAGACGTTTCTTATTTTTTTCTCCTTTTTGCTTCCTTTGTCTTTGTTTTGCAGTCATCATCGGCAGCAGTAGCAACACGGTTGTAATCAGCCTCATTAAGACGCTTGTACACATTGTAAATTGTACATAAGGCTCCGTACTCATTTTGGAATTCTGCACAGAGGAGCAGCCTATAACTAGAAATCAATTACCCATAACCATGACGCAATGAATTATCAACCCTCTGCACACAAAGTTACTCTGCTCTAAGAAGGGCATTTCCACTCAGGGTTGGCCGGCCTGTGACCCTGAGAATATTTGCTTTATTAATGCAGTGAAAAGTGCCCTGCTATTTTCCAGCATCATGCTTCAATAACACACACACACACACACACACACACACACACACACACACACACACACACACACACACACACACACACACACACACACACACATACATACATATCATCTCTGTAGGAGCTGTCCGAACACTGCTGAAGGGTGCCTTAATAGAGTGGTGCAGGAATAAGTCCTAAACACAGAAATGAGTTAGCTATTTAACTCTTCTGGTCTTTGAAGGTTTTTGGTAAGATACTTGAAATAAGGTCTGTCCGAAAGCTTCTGTGTCATAGAAACACGGTTTGCTGAAAACGTGGCTAAATGACACTACTATCAACCATCACGCCAAACACCAGTCCGCCTTTAGCTTAGCGTAAGGTCTATTGACAGATTCAACACTAGCTAGCTAATACATTTACACTTCAACAAACATAAAAGTGGCGTTATTATGTGGAGATTAGAGAGAAGAAGGAACCCTCAACTGCCCACAAAGGGGAAATGTACATTCTGCATTTGACCCATCCTAGTGTTAGGAGCAGTGGGCTGCCATATGTCAATGCACAGGGAGCTTCTCCTTGCTCATGGACATCTTAGTAGCTCTTGGTCTTTCGGGGACTTGAATCAGTGACCTTCCGGTTCCCAAGCCAAGTCCCTACGGACCGCCCCGGTAGGTTATGGTGCTGAACAATGTTTACCACAGATCTTATCTTCTGCAATATGCCAAAAGCCAATGGAAAAACCCAATTGGCTTGGGGGGAAATGTTGCCCGTTATGCTAACTTGAATGTTGGCCAACAACAGCAGGTCATCACTGCACCACTCAATACATCAATATATGGAATGGTGCTGATTCATCTTCCTCTCCCATACTTTTATTTTATTCCAGCCCCATACAGGAGGTCGTAACAATCCTCTTGTCTGTTTGTATTCAGGCTTGCAGATGAGCAACACATTTGTTTTAGGCACTAAAAAGAACAGACATCCACTTAACATGAAAAGGTTTTCGCTGAATTTGCCAACAAATTAAATTGGATAAGAATCTCAGACTCAATCTTCAATCTCCAATTAGCTGCGCCTGTGTTAAAGGTTAAGTATTCCATCATGGTTTTACCAGTAGACCAATCACCACTGTAATTTGAAGCATGCACATCTGCAAGGAAAAGAGAAAGGAAGAAATCACCACCTTTTGTCTTTTTTACTCATGCAGGTCAGACTGACAGAAATGTTTTTCACATTATCCAATGTAGGAAAATTGCAATGGTTCAACTGAAATGGATGAAGTTGGAGAGTTTGATATTTACCAGCCTCCCAGTTGGCTAAGTGTCTCTAGCTAGATAGATATTAACCTGGCTTATCTCTTCTTCTCCTAAGGAGCGGCCAGAAAACCGATTGGAAACTCCTACTACGGATGAAACCTGGCCGTGATTTGTAAGTACTGAGGTGTTTTAAACTTTGTATACTCAAGCAGATGAAAGCAAATGTGTAGGACTAGCATGCCCATGCCAAAGCTCATTTGCAATTAATTGTATATGGCAGGGAAATATATTGCACAATGAAAAGCCATACAGGCAAATCAGTTCAACATTTCTTTTTTTTTATCTTATATTTGCACAACACTTTATCGCCTTGGACAAGTGGACTCGTCTCATAATTCACCTCTGCTTCCTCTGCATTCTTAGTGCATAGAGGTGATTTGAAACCTTGTGCTGACATACAAAATTGACAGGTTTTACAGTCATTTTAACACTGCTATAACTAAAGAGACAAGTGTTAAACATGTACTCCTGTGTCCTCTCCATCCCGCGTTGTGTGGGATGCAGCTGTTAGCATTGCACGGTCATCACCCTATAAATACAGCAGCTGACTGACAGACCCTGCAGCAGCTGACTGCTGCCCCATGTACCTTTGGACACATAATGTACACAGAGATACAAATACACACAGTATTTGTTGTTGTTGTTGTTGTAAAATAATCTCCAAGACTCTTGCTAGTTGGAGGAAAGCTAACATAAGTACATCGGCATCATTTCCCTTTTCTTTTTTGTAAAGAAATCCTGAAAGCAGTCTAAATACAATCACAGTCTCACCTCGTTTATCACTGACTATAATCACCAGATTCATAAATCAAATGAATTATTGGATTATTCAGTTAAGTACAATTAGGAAGATCAATAACTCAGAGTGCAGAATTGTGTCGTTTGGCTTTGTTATTCTTTGTACTATTTTTTCATTCTAAAATGCTATTGATCAGAATGCTGTTACTATGGAAAAAATGAGGAAAACAATAATTTTACTGCAAGAAATTCTTGAGAACAAACAGTTAGAAGATAATTTTAATAAAGTATGACACAGTAGCTATCGCCCAAATCAAGCATGAGTCTGATATTACACTTCTATATAATAGCATACCATCCAAATATATATTTACTGCCTTCGATATGGTTAAATTAATCATTTTAACCACTCACATATATTGTTCATTTATCCCAAACGTATTGGTTTTAACCCATTAACAAAGTGACCCATAGCTACGGTGGCCGACAGGTGCAAATGCGCTTCAACGGCCCAAAACACTTCAGTTAGGAGAAACGCGCTGCATCATAAAAACACAAACGTTCCAAAACACATCAGAATAAGAAACACATTTACCTTGACAACACATGTGAAGCATTTAGAAAACAAACTTTTAGTTTATTAAAAACACAAATGAAGCACTACAAATACAAAACGCTGCAAAAACTCAACCCACTCTGGAATTTGGGGACACTAAAGAGTGATAAACATAACTGGGACTGGAGCGCTTGTTGACGTTTAAGATTAAAAAGGTCACCAACCGTCAGCTTGTTGAAGTATTAACTTTAACGTAAACTCCTAGTGACCAGAAGCATAGCACACATTATCAATAAAATGAACAGAGACTAGCTTTGTCGCCATTTTACATCAAACTGCACCCAAAAACTTTTTCAATGAGAAATAACACAATTTGCAATCTTACATTAGGATATAAAGAAATAGTAATGCCAGAAAATTAAAAGTACAGTAACAGAACAATATCAATATCAACATTTTGAAATAAAATAGACACAAAACTCTATGGGAGCGATTCCCATAGAGTGGCTGTCCACCACACCTGACAGCAGAGAGTGGCAGTGAAACAATGACGCGGATATTGAGAATCCTACATTTGTCCTCCCTATTCAACACTGCAGCAGCTGCACGGACATAAGGAGAGGCTTCATTACAGCAAACCAGGCCGGTTCATAGGCCCGCGACGTGGGGGGCCTGCCATCTCTGCATGGGGCTCACAAGAGGGGAGAGGAGAAAGAGGTCAGGGGTTAGGGAGGAGGACAAGATGTGAGAGAAGTGTTTGAGACAGGAGGAGCAAGGCGGGGAGGCTGGGAGGGAGAAGGAGTGAAAAGGAGTTACAGTATAAGGGTGTATTTTTATCTTTGCTGAATGAAAAAGTATGAAAGGATCTGGGATTGCATGCCAATTCCTGCTGCGAAATGGCTGACACCCAGCAAACACTTGATGAATAGATGTTGATATATTGGCTGCCACATTGAAAAGCTGCAAAGGTATGTTAAAATGAGGGATGGAATATCCGCATCCATCCATAGCTACTTTTTCTCAATGAAAATATTTAACCTGAACTTAATATTTTCCTAACAAATAGTATCAAACTATGATAACAAGAGGTTTGTTTCTTGGGATGAACGTGCAGAAAGATATCATAATATTTTGATGAATCTGCCGCCTTCTTTAGCTTTGCTTAGTTTAAAAGTGAGTTTCAGCTCAACTTACTAACTTGGTTCCCTCCCACTGATCTAATGTTTTCATTTGCAAGAGGCAGCTGTTTTTAATTCAAATGTTCAGCTTCTTATTTTTATGTTGTGGCTCTACTCTGTCATGTTGACATTGTTTTAATGTTCCAAACGTGGGTTAATCTTCTCATACTGGCTGTGCTGCTGTCTGGAACCAGAGTCCAGTCTGCTATGCCTGGTTAGCTGGCCGGCTCTGTTGTGATTGGTCAGCCCCTTAAAGATGTCATCACACTTGGGGATTTTAGCCTTTGAAGACCATTTAAATGCACACAAACCTATATAATACAATACATGAAAGGGAAAACTAACTTTCAGGCCTCAACTATATACGCGACACATGTGACATCTGTTAAATACACCTCAAGGGCACAAGAGATATCTTTGGTATTGAACAAGGATAGTGCTTTTTCCAGTCTCTACAACTCCTCAAAGCGCTTTACATATACAAGTCATAATTTCCACATTCAAACAGAGGCAGACCACCTGTTCAAGGAAGCTAACTTTGATTGCTAACATTCACACACTTGGGATTAAGAATCTTGCCCAAGAAAGTACAAGTGACAGCCATGATAAGAGCAGGTGGAGTTCTCTAAATGCCAAGAAAAGGTGCTTCAGTGCTTTATTTCGTATCTCCTTTAGCATAGGGTATACTGGACCACCTTTTTTCGAAGAAAAGGACGGAAAGGCATCCCACAATTCCTTTAGGTAGCAACAAAGCGATACACGTCAATAAAATACGCTGTTGCAGTTACGTAGCCATAATGTAAATGTGCTTTCGTCTTTTCTAAATTCTTTAGGAATTCTATTTCATACCTTTCATCGACCTTCAAAGTAAAATGACATAGGGTAAAGTGAATGTGGAAGGAATCATTTTGAAGGACTTAAAATTGGTTAAGAACAGACATTTGAAGTCATTGAAGTCATTGACTGTAGCGTTAGACATATTTATGATGATCATAATTATATTTCATTGTCTCTAACTAACTAAAACATGCATGAACAGCATTAGATCGGTCCATTCTGTTATTTTAAACTCAATATTTTTCATCTAATTGAAGGGTTTCAAGTACATCACTGTAAGTTCCCCCCCTTGCAAAATAAAGTACACTGCTCCGTCACGAACACAGCAAGTGTTATTGCATTTTGTTAGTCTTATTATAATACATTTTCTTACTCCAATTTGGGAGATAATCATATTTGAATTTTGTAACTGTAGTTTCCCCTAAATTTCAGCCTTTGGGGCCTTTTTGGAATGTAAACAGGAAGCGTAACATTGCCATGTATTTAGTCTGCCATCTGTGGGCTACAAACTGAGCCCTGTTTTTTTACACTTGCACACAAATTGGCAACAATAATTTGCCACATTTGCTATAGGCACTTCTTGTTCCCGGAGTTATAAGGATTGTCTTTTTTTCTGTAATTTCTCAGCAGATGGACATCAGAGATAATGATATAAGTGCAAGTCACAGAGAGTCAGAAAACACAGTTCAGTTTTGAATGAGCTATTTAATAAAATAAAAAAATCTAATTATGACACCAATTCTGGTAATGGGATGCAAATGGTTTCCTTAATTTATAAACACAAGCTGTTTCCACATCCACTACTGCAGCTCCAAAACACAATAACTAACTTCCTGTTGTTTTAGACCATTGGCATGCACCTGTCTCTTCAATTTGATGCAGTATGTTTGCCCAACATCTCTACTACTACTACTACTACCCAAAAACGAACCCGAAAATCTTTCATCAGCAGCTTTGTTGGCAGTTTCCGTAATTTTACAAGAACATATATTTTTTTGCAATGTGAATAAAATAGTGCTCCAACACATTGTATGTGATCAAAGTGGTAGACCAATCACAACTCAGCCGGCCAGGTAACCAATCAGAGCAGACTGGGCAGACTTACTACTTGTTGAAACATTAACTAAATATGTAAGCTGTAAACAAAAGAATACTATGAACAAAACACAACAGCTTCATTAAATGATTTTTCTATCAATGTTTTATTAGAAGAAAAAAGAAATCATAATATTCTCACGTTTCTTTTGTTTATTTTTCCCTTTTTAAATGGAGTGTAGAGCAGTTCTGTTGATGCATTCTGGCAGCCTCTGTCTGTCGGTGTGTTTATGTGTTATCTGAGCCTCTTGTTGACCTTCAGAAAGTACTGCCATGCCTACATGCCACGCTCACACAAGAAGTTGATCGTTCGCCTCTGCAGAGGAAAGGTGGAGTTCTGGGCGTGGCCTGCGGATATGCTGGGGGGGAAAAAAATGGAATTTCCAGGGAAAATATGCACGGCTTGTATTTGTGTACGTATGTGTGTGTACGTGTGTCTCCTCCTGCTGTTCCCCAGCTGTCTGAAGGTCATGCCATCCCCATGCTCAGCTTCATGGAGAGCTGCCAATGCTGACGGCTGCTGCTGCTGCTGCTGCTGCTGCTGCTGCTGCTGCTGCTGCTGCTGCTGCTGCTGCACTGTCTGGCTCTTGCTTCCCCCCACTGCAGGGCATTGATTAAGTGGCACAGCTTTGCCTCACCTGCTGAAACCAGCCAATAGCAATACAGCAGAGACCCCAGCCAGCCAATACCCGAGTAGGGAAAGGTTTGGAGAGGCTGGAGACAAACCGGCAGCCAGCAGACAAGTGTTTTTTTTTCTTTCTTTCTGGTGAAAAAAAGACAGAGAAAGTATCATGGAGAAGAAAGAGTGATAAGATGGAGGGTAAAGTAAGGAGGGGGTAGAAATGCGAGAAAATTATAGGAAAAATTAAGGGTAATGAAGCATGGTGAGATGGATGACGGAAGAGAGAGGGACAATGGCTGTGTAGGAGTGAGAAATTGAAAGAGAGAGATGGAAAAAAAGACTGCTTTTGAAATAGCGACAGGGATGAGCAGACTTGAGGGAAATTGGCGAGGAGACTGGATTTGTAATCACACACATACCGACGCACACACACAAATATTTTGAGCTTTTTCAGGGTGCTTTAATGAAGCTGTCAAGATGAAAAATGAGCTAGTCAAATCTAATAACTCGAGAAGTTAAGAAGCAAACTTTTCATGCCGAACTGTGCAGGAAAGTGGATTCTGTGCTGATGAGCTCGAGCAGAGGAGACATAGTTTTTGTGGAGAGCTTGAACAGTGATTGTATTGCTTTAGTGCAGTAAAAGTATCAATGAGATCCCCAAAACATGGATTGATTTGCTTCTAAACTATTTGATGCCGTATGAAGTAGAGTCATTTAGTTATGAAAATGTTGGTTATTGACTGGTTATGTTTGTGTTTTTTCATCACCTGGTAAGTTCAATATTTACTCCATTTTTGCTCTGATTTTGGTCTCCACCAACCCCTGAGAAAATCTTCTGGCTCTTTAGCGTCTTAATGCTTCGCTATGTTTACCAACTAGTCGCTAACTTTGTTAGACTGCTAACCCTAAGAACATTTAATCAGGTACTGTACTAAAGTACATTTTTGAGGTACTTGTACTTAACTTGAGTATTTCCATGTCATGCTATTTCATAATTCTAATCAACAATAATTAGATAGAAAATATTGAACCTTTTTCTCACTTCATTTATTGACAAGATTAGTTACTCGTAACTTTCCTATTTCTTTTGTTTTTGAATTCTTTGAAATGTGTTCAAATTTCATATTTGTTCAATGAAATGAACTGAGTAATGAGGGATTATAATGATGAAATAAGATACCTGTCAGTATAGAACACCTTTAAAGTGACCTCCACCTTACCAGCTGCAAAATCAAGATTGTGTATACATTAATGGATTATTAATTACAATAAATATTGGTTGGAAAATGACTGTTCTACATATTAAGTACTTTTTGTAATGGTACGTTAAGTATTCTTTGGCGCTAATACTTTTACACTTTTACTTGGGTAACATTTTGAATGCCAGACGTTCGCTTGTAACAGAGTATTTCTTCACTTTCGTTTTATTACTGTTACTTCAGTAAAATATCTTGAGTTATTCCCCCACCACTGGACATAATGAAGTGCTTTGCTTCACTTCTGGTGGGAAACTAAGGTTACATGAAAGGAATGATCCCGCGCTCAAGCCTGTTTTGGAGTTAGAACCAACGGGCAATTTTCTTAACTTAGCATAAGCCGGAGGAAACTAGTCTGGCTCGCCAAAGTTCAAAAGAGCGCCCTAACCCTTACAAAACTGTATAGCTCACTAATGAATGTACATCATTATCGTTTGATCCATATACACAAACAATGTTAATATGACAAGTGATTTTATGGCATTAAAACACATTATGCATGCTGGTCCACTTTAAGCAGAGTGAGTATTAATCCGCAAGGCAATGACAATTATCCAATAATAATTAGATGGAGCTGTTTCATTTTAATGTCCTGCCTCGGTCTGTCTGACCTTCACCATTTTTCTTAGATACCAGACACTGCAGCCCGCTGGTTAGGGCGGATGCAGAGCTGGTGTGTGTTAATGTGTTTGTGCACTGTGGTTTGATGCATATGGGTTTGTTGCTTGTGTGTTTGTGTGGGCGGGTGCCAATGCATGCAAGCAAATTCCATCGACTGAGTGTCAAATAAGGTAATTACAAACTGAGAACGGCTGCCCAGAGCCAGAGAGTGTGCGCATGTGTGTGCACAGATTTTCATTTTTTTGTATAAATGAAGACAATTCATGAAATGTGCATGCACACATGCATTCTCTTTGCTGTTTTGGGTTTTTATTTGAGGAGGAAAAAGAGATTGTGTGTGTGAGCAGGGCGGGGCTTCAGCAAAAGAATCAGGCGAGACAGTCAGACAGAAGAGTGTTAGCTCACACTCTTGTTCCAAATGGTCCATTTTTGATTGTCAGTATCTCCATTCTCAGATGTATTATCCCATCTATATTATTAGTAATAGCTCACAGCGCTGCTTGAGCTATTTTGATACACCAACAGGGATTTGTGTCTCTGATGTTTTAATAATGCTTATACACTTTGAATAGTGATCTAGTGGTTTGAAGCTCCACATAAACATCATATATTATCAGTAGTCTGTCACTGTAAACCATCCATAGATGTAATATTTTATGCCAAAATGTGTTCTTGACAGAAAAGGAGAAATCTGTGAGGCAGCGCGTTATATGCAAGTTCTACATAAAAAGCCTGATTCTCTTTAGATTTAGTAACTTTTTTAAATGACAATCAGGCACTGTGTATTGAGTTTTAGATGACTTCTTCAATATACAATAGAGGTCTAAAAAAAGCTTTGTCTTCCATGGTTTGTAGAAGCTATTTAAAGATAATACCTGTTTTCACTTATTAGTATTTCATAAAATAATACAGTCTGTTTTATTTGTCAGCTATGAACATCTACAATTCAAGTTAAATATGCCTATTAAATGTATTAGTAACTATCAGATTTAACTTTTCTTCAATCAAGAAACAGACTTTAACTTTTTCCTGTTATTTTGGAAATAACAGGTCCTTGAAGTTAGAAAAGATAGCCAAAAGCAGGTTTTCATTTCATCAAGATTTCCATCTTGCATTTCTTTGTACAGATACATTAGTTAGTCCTAGTAGTACAACACGGACAAATGCACCAATAAGATCTGACTCTTCCTACATTCTAGCTTAATTTTGTTTGGCTGCTTTGCTGACATGTACTTTGATATTTCTCAGATATTTTACAACTGTAGATTTTTGCTTTGAATGTTACAAAGGAAAGGGCTTTAAGGATTAACTGATGCTGATGGCAAACATAAAGCTATCTCAGGAAACGAGCCGCTAACTTTAGCGTCATCTCCAGAGATGGCACCATATCTTTGTTTTAAAAGTCCCAAGAATGTCTCAAATCCTTGAAATCAACTCTCAAGTAAAATTAAGAAATTATATTTGTAAATGTTATTTCTTTTTGGTCCTCTCCTGCAACTTGATTGAATGCTGTTGGATTGATTCGCTAAGTGGATCTCAGAAATTAAATGTCCATTTGCTGGGAATTAACAGCCTTAACTTTGGTTGATTCACGAAATAATGGAAAATGTATTGATACGTGACACACTTGAAATAATTTGATCTTTTTACTTTGGGGAAGGTATAAAGTATTTTCAAGTCAATCGTCTCACGTCCAAGTCCTAATTATTTTTCGAGTTGTCTTTTTTGATTTTTTCAGATCATGGCTAAACCTCATCTAATAAGTCCTGTGACTCAAATCCACACCCCTGCTAAACTTTTGATAGCACACATAGCATTCCTTATCGGGATATATAACACTTACACTTTATTGTACCGTTATCCAAAGCCCTAACCCTAACCCTCTATTTACATTCTTAATGATGTTCTCGCTGCCTTTGAAGCAAAGCAGAGTTACTATGCTTACGGTGGCAGCTGACATTGTGTTAGAGAAGAAAAACCCACTCTTTGTTCTTGTGTTTTTGGTTTTGAAAGAGCTAAAAAAGCCACCAACCTCAAGACTCTTTAAAGGCTGAACATCCATCAGACAGTCCCTTTTCCAGCATGTGGACGGATCCAAAGCTGGGTTACTTGGATTAGATTGGACACTCGCTGTTCAGAGGAGGGGTTTAACGAACTCACTGACTGTTAAAACTTCAGATTGAGTATAATGGTTTGTGTAACTGGTTTGGAATTTGTAAAAGCTTTTCCATCTGAAAAAAACCAGCTGTTTCCAGGTTCTTTATATAAATGAATGCTAAACCCGTTTAAGAAAGTACAATATTGTCAATGTCTTTATCTAACATCAGAAGAGCTCTAGCATATTATGATTGTACGGACAGATGTTTTTTCATCATTAACATCCACAGTCCTTTCTGTTTTCCCTTGTAGGACTCAGATCTATTCGTGAACCCTTTCAAGCTTTGGAGGTAAGACAAATGTGATTTAAACAATCAAACATTTTTGAGATACCTTGATAACAAGGCAATCAATCATGTTTGGAGGTCTTAAATGCAAATCATTAGGTCAACTTTCTAGGCTTGACTTTAATCCAATGTGATTGCAATAAGGCTCTTTTGGGTCAACCAACCGAACCAATGCCATTGGTCCTTAGGTTCGAGTAGGTTCGAGGTTTTTGAGGCTGAATATTCAATATATACCCTGCATTGTGGAGAATATTAAATATCCCAATATCTTTTATGAATAACCTCAGAGTTGACACTGGGAAAATATTGTTAGGCTTACCGTTGATGCTTTTTGACATGTTGACTAAGACAACATTTATGCCATATTACGATATCCAAAATCTAAGAGGATATTGAATCTCATACCATTATATTGTCATAGCATCAATGGATTTCCTAATCCTAATTTGAATCAGAATCTGTTCACAGAAACTGATCTGTTTTATCCTGGTTCCAGACCCCAAGATTTAAGCCCTATTGTATTTTCTTTCATTATGAAAATGTAACTAACAAACTCAATGTTAAAGCAAACATTGACTTCAATTGTAGCTTATTTATTCAAACCTATTTAAAGTATCCCAATTAAATAAGGTTTAAATCAATTTTTAAGTGCTCAGAAACCATTCACCTTGGCAATTTGGAAGATGTCTTTGCAGTCCAACTCACACAAAATAAAATGCACTGCTTTTTGCCAAGTGAGTTATAATTCTGTTCTTCAACGATATGCTCGGTGTACAGTATAAATACATACACATATAGAAACTATTCCTGCATATGTCTGTGATATCTCTATGTTTGATCATAGGCATGAAAGTGGAGTGTTTTTCAGAAATGTAGGGCGGCATGAGAGATTTCTCTCCTAGCAGTTGATCCTTGCTTTCAGGGAGAACCTGCTGTAAAGTGACCCGACACACATGCAGCAAGCACTTACACTCTCTTGACACCAACATGTAACACTAGATGCATGTACAGGATGATATGCAGTGTAGCTGCACTCCACTGAGACAACACAGATGTATGAGATAGATGCAACTTATATACTTTCAACAGTCCCTGACAGCCTTCAACCTGCAGACTCTTTTTTTGGTATGCAAGGAGCACTCATGTTTGTTGGAGTGTGTGCGCATATATTTTTGTGTGTATGTGTGTGTTGCGGCAACAGAACAAAGCATCCTTTTGTACAACTGGCCCGTGGCTTTAACGTCTCCTCCATAAACACAATGTGTGTTGCATGTATTTTCATGTATGCTCATGTGTGTTGCCCACATGTGTGTTTTTTTTCCTCACTCATTGTTTATCAGAAGAGTTCAGTGTGTGTCCCACTGGAGTGCAGCTCTCGCCCCAGGCCTCTCTGACTTTGGGCCTCCTGCTTCTTGTCAGACCCCACTCAACTTTCTCTCCTCTGGCTATGATCCACCAGACTCCCGCTACAGCTAATGCTAATCCTTCTCCTGACAGCTCCTTAAAACAGCTACGGCAGTGTTGTCGTGAAGGCAACATTTTCCATTAGAATCCAATAGTCAAAGATGCAACAAGAAAGTACTGTTACGAGCTGACAGATCAAATGTTTACTAAAAGTCTCTTGAACGACAAAGAAAAACATCAGTTGCTTGAATTGCACTTGGAGACCGCATACATCCACCAAGGCCAATGGTGCATTCACATGTCCTTGAATGGTCCCATCGCCTGATTTGTTTAGTTGTTCTTCCAAAATGTAGTATTCAATTGCTCCGAGGGTTTAAACAACTCATTGATAGCTGTATCCAACTTGTTGTTGACTTGGGTTCCCATTCATTTTTGGGAACTAATTGTTTAGATTATTCCAACATCACAGAATTTAATGGGTTTTTCCTTGGCCCATGCTTTAGTCTTCCACAAAGTTTCTTTTAAGTATTCATATTTTCTGTAATCCTGCTCACAGACACACAAACAAATGACTAAACCAACAAGCCGAGAACATAATATCTTTTACTTGGACTTGATTTAGCGACAGTTAATGTCAACTTAAAGCAGCTGTGTTGTTGTCATATTTTTAAGATTTTATTCTGAATGAATGGACAAATGGATGCAATAATAAAAGCACTCATAGTTCTAAAGACTTCCAATAGTAAATGTCCAATGCCTTTTCGTCATAGACCATGTTAGCTAAAAAGTTCCAGCGTTACATTTGGTAAGAAATAACCAAGCCAATAAACACTGAACAGCCTTAATCGCTTGATTTTCAGAATAAAGGTCATTTTTATAGGAATGGTTTTCTAACCTGCTACAACAACAGTGCACATTGTCTGGTGTTCGAAGCACTTTACATTCAACTTTTCAACAATGTCAAAACACTGACATTTGGTGCTGAAAACTAGGGTTAGGGTTAGGTTTAGGGTCGCAAACACATACTGTACGGTACGCACACATACACCTACAATCATTCAGCAGGAACAATACACACACACACACACACACACACACACACACACACACACACATACAGTATATAGCCTATGTAATCCCATCATCTGCAACTGCCCATCCCTGTGTCCTGTGTTTGTTTGTGTTGTATCTAGTTCCCGGTGCCATATGCTGTCCGCAGCCAAAGGTATCACGCTCTGCGGCAGGCCCTCAGTAGCCTGCTGTTCTCAGGGCTCGCCTCTTCTTGTCTAAACAAAGACTGCACTGACAAACACAGTAAAGTATTAGGGTTCCTGATGAAAGTTTGAGAGCAAAGAATCACATATTGTTTGACTGTTTCACTTTCCAAACAGCTATGCATCTTCATCACAGTAGCCCAGATCTCTGTTCCAGCTATTCGCTATCAGGGAAAAAAGTTTTCTTTGAAATCAGTGAGCAGTGTTCCACTGCTGCAATGCATTAGCAATGCATTTCAATCATGAAGTGATAATGCCTTGCAGCAGTGTAGCACTGCTCACTGATTCCAATGCATTTCAAAGAAACAGGACAACAATTTTTGGTAATGGCGATGAGGAAGATACTTTCTTACTTCTCCAAATTTCTCCACACCTTGCAGGAAAACTAAATGCATAATAGCCCAATCAACTTTATTCAACTCACTATATGTTTATGTACAACTTAATACATCACATGCTCATCTGCCTAACAAAGTCCTGTAAGCACACTTCCTGCAGCATCATTAATGATACCAAAATCAGGGGTTTTTAGACTTTTTTTATTTTTTTTATTTGAACAACAGTGGGAGATATTTCGTTCTTGGGTCAACTATTTTAACCGACACATTGATTATGGAAAACGAAAAAGGATTTGAGTAAAGCCCTACCATACCATACAATAGAAATATGGCATTAAAAAGGCCAACGTGGCTGCCAGACGCTGCGTTACATCATCTGACAGCATTCATGACTTGAAATTGGCCTTACATTACTAAGTCAATTATTTAAATTCCTCCCTCTTCTTTCATTTGACCTGAAGAAGTGACTGGCAGGGCTTGCATTTTTGACACCCCTCGACTCTCCGTAGACTTTTTGTTTTCATCCACGGCATCTCAGATGATTGACCTGAAACCCACATGTAATCATTTAACGCACTGTACTTGTTTATAAAGAGAAGGGAAAAAAAGAAATTCCTTCCCACTGCTGTCCTAGAAATTCTCTTTCAACTGCTTTTGTGTATTCTGTTTGAAGCCCGACTCGACAGCTTCATTTGTGAAGTGTCTCAATTAGGCGGAATATTTCTGCCGACATATCTCGACGCCCCAGACTGTCTCACCAGAACATGAAAGCCCGGGCTTAAGAAAGTCATCACACACCTCGGCAGAGAGAGACAGTCACACACTCATGCAAACACTAAAAATAGAGGCAGCTATCCTACTAACGCTGGTTAATGCTCCTCACCCCAGACAGTTGCATTTGCATATCTTTAATGTGCTTTTTTCTTCCTCGCTCCTCTGCATTTCTCTTTTTCTCTCCGTCTTTCTGTCTTGTGTGAAACAGTCTGGTCTCTTATAGGAATCTCAGGAGGGCTTGCATTGCATTGCGTATTTGGAGGGAGCTTTTTGTAACAGAAAAGCAAGAAAAAAAAGCAGCCTGAAAAGATTTCAACAATTGTGGTAATTAGAGATTTTGGAAAGGCGAGACACCCCCGCCACCACCTACCCCGACTCTCTCTCTCCCTCTCTCTCTCTCTCTCTCTCTCTCTCTCTCTCTCTCTCTCTCTCTCTCTCTCTCTCTGCTGTCCCTAAAAACTCCAGTGGTAGGAGACCTTGAGACTTTGGGAAAAAAGCAGCCTATGAAATTAGTGTGAAGGTTTCAAACTTACGCTCCCTGGCATAGGTGAAGGAGTCGAGGTGGACAGAGTTTTTTGGCGGGGGATCGTCCCCGAGGGGCTGCTGGCGGTCCCTGTACAAACCCCCCGTTAACAAACGGACCGGTGACCTCCAGTGGAGGATAGTACATGGGGCCATAGCTACGAACAGGTATCTGGTGCACTTCAGTCCTGACACAGGGGAGGGTTGTTCTTTCTGCTCACAAACAGAAACTTTACATCATTTGTTTGTTCAGTGTCCCAGGCTGGTGAGACTTTTCCGTCAACTACAGTCATGGTTTCAGGGCTTGGGAGAACTTCTTTCTTTTTGTCTGTTTATTTATGGTCCACCCTACTCCGCAAAGAAAAAATATGTACACACACACTAATCAGTTTCATTTCAGGACTGGCCAAACTATCTATTTGGAAAACGAGGAAAAACTGTGTGAGGGGAGAGGGCTCAGAGGACGCAGCTCTGATGCTGAGCGGGCTGCTGGTAGCTCGGCTCAGGGTGGAGTTTGGTTTTTACAAACTTACCAAAAGGACTGAAACGTTTGTGAACATTTGGGGTGTGTAGGATGTGCTGTGTTCAGTCAGAGAGAACTCTCTGGTTCTGAATTTTTAAACTTTTTTTTTATTTTATTTTTTTCTGTTTTGGGGCTTCTGTATGAATTTGTTTTGTTGTAGTTTTTAACAACAGAAAAACTAATGTAATTGAAACTAACTAGAAATAAAGGTCTGTTTAAAAATTTTTAAATTCTCTCTCTCTCTCTCTCTCTCCACCATCTCCCTTTCTCTCTCTCTGTCTCTCTCTCACTCTCTCAGGTCTTTCAGGCCACTGTAATGGTCTCCATCTGGTCTGTATGGGGGGAAAGAAAGGTATTGAGTCCTTGGGCTGTATAGGACGACCATCTGGGTCCGGCCACTCCCAAAGCTCTGAGGCCAATTCTCGGTTGTCCCAACCGACCAGCAGACAGGCCCAGTGGCCTTCAACACGCCGTGACCCCGAGTCAGTTGCAATAACAACAATAGGTCCTGGCCCACTAACCATTAAGCCATGTGAGTCTTATAATAAGTAGTCAGCATTGCAGTAACATAGGCTGTGTCACTGTGCTACCGTCATTTATTAGAGGCATTTAACATTTTATAAACCAACATTGCCCAACAAAAACATAAAACAGTTATGGTGAACTATCCGAAAATAACTGCGTAAGGCTTGGGTTAATAGGTATGGAAGCCCTGAGAGGCATCAAGGTGAAATACAAATCCGGTAAACCTTTATTTTTTCTTTTCTTTTACTTTTTCCAAACTTTTTTAAACCTGTGTTTTGACTTAAGAATGAGTGGAAGAAAAAAGATTTGTCAAGATAATATTTTTAGGAGATGGATACAAAAAATGGTCAGATCCTTAAATAAAGGAAAAGTCCTTTAAAAAACCATCCCTTCATTGTCCCCATCTCAAAAAAGCTTCCGTAAAAAATTGCTGGCAAAATCAAATATTAAGTAACTTTTTGTTATCATCTGTGAAAACAGGCAAAAAGTAATTGAGATGAATTTGTGTTGTTGCTGTAATACTCATTCCAGCCACAAGAGGCTGAACTTCACCCCTACCCCATGTTCATAATAGGATTAAAACCAATTATGTTTTCATTGAGCTACATTTTCATTTCTCCATGCACTCAGGGTACATACATCGTGTGCCAGCCAGGCAACATTACTGTCATGTATTTTCTTTGGCAATAAATATAATTTATTAGCATGTGAATATTGCTAAGGATAAAGGCACTTTTTTGTTGTAACAACACTTACAACATTTCTATCTTTTTCATAAATCAATTCACATCCATCTCGGTGTTTTGTTTAGCTTACAACTTCTTGCTAAATTACAAAAATGTTCTTGCATACTTTTCTTGATGGCTTGATAAATGTTGACAGTTCAAAAGCGCCTTCCACCAATATTCCAAAAAGCCCAGACTGATTGCCAGCAATTTAGAACACGTTTAAACCAGAACAATCTTAATTATTGGCAGATAAGATAAACTGCAAGTTCATTTATGTTTTCTTTGAAGAATTGTGCTATTAGACATTGCAGCCTAACTTAATTTTGCAATCCTGATGGTAATAAGCTGCATTTTTGGTTAATATGTATGTAATTTCATTTTTTTTAATGCACTAAATGATCCAGATGATCTAGGAACATATTTCACCAGAATATTTTGTAGTCACTTAGATTAGTTTCAAATACATTTTTTACAACTACCGATTTTATCTTGACATGGAGTGTGCCGCATGACCTTCTCTTCATTCAGGGTATGTCCCCAGGCTGGAACTTTAGTTTGTTATTTTGTGTTTTTTTTACTTCTGAAAGAAGTAAAGAAGTTCAACTCTCTCCCAAATATCTCTTAACTGTTCCTGCATTTACTACTAATGTACTTGTTTCTTTGATTCTCAGTACAGACACAGACAGGTCAAGGTTCCCTATTATGTTTTTCGGGGGGTTTTCCTCTCCTTAGTGTTGTATAGGTTTTTGTGCAAGTAAATGGTCGGCAAAGGCTAAAATCCCCCAAATTTGTACTGATAGCTGAAATTTATAACGTTTGACCTAAAGAATGTTTTGTAGACACTTTAATATCATAGAAGTTTTACACATTGTGTCTTTAAACATCAGATTTTTATTCTTGGTATGAAGAAAAATGACATTAATTAGGCACTGGAACTCTCATATATATTGTACAAACAATTACATATATAAGGTACATGTTCGCGCCTGTACCAAATCACATCCCTTTTTTTTACAAAAAGTCATATTCAGATTTATAATTATAATTTAGTTAGTACAGTGTTGTTGTGTTAGACTGTCTGCCTGGTAGTGTTCAGGTAAGACTCAACACTTTAACACAAATAGTACATTCTAGTGTGTCATAGCAGACTCTCAAGATGAGGGTTATAATAATATGTTAAATGCTTGACCAGACTACTCAAATGATGTTGAACCAAACACATCGCAGAATCTAAATCCCAGAGCCGCAGCTGTTTATTTATTAAATAACCTGCAGCAGTCGAAATGTCCGATAATCTAAACACAGTTTGATTTCCTCAAGAGCCCTCCAGATATAAACAGTCCATCCTGTTACAGCTAACTGTATGCAGTATATTTACTCATCCCATTTCAAATAAAGTTTCCTGTTGATCGCTTGGGCATAACTAAACAATTTTAAATAAATAATAAAATTAATTGTGTGGCAGGGAGTTATATGAGCGCGGCTCACCCATTGGGGAATCCAAAGAATAAATCTGATTTAAATATGATTAAAAAGAGGGGCCAAAAATGCGCCTATCTCATAAAAAATGGATTTATAGAGAAAGTGACTGATTATTTTACTTTTTCAATTATTGTTATTGTCCTGCTGTACCTCTGCTTTTCACAAAAATGTATACTCTGTTCTTCACATCCGTGCCCTCATCAAAGCCATGGCTTAAAAGATGAAGCCACTTTAATTTGTTTCAGATAATTGTTTTACATCAACTGTACTTATGTAGACATCGAGTGAGCCTCATGACATATTGTTTATTAAGGGTATGTCCGCAGGGTGGATTTGAAGTTTTTATTTCATTGTGATTTTTGATGTTTTCTCACTTCACAAAGTTCTGGTTTCACTTCAGCTGTATCCCAAATATGTGTTTCTGCATTGACTAAAACTATAATGCTGGTTTCGTATGCTCAGTACAGGCACACACCAGTCTGTACTAATTAAAATACGTATTGGACAGGGAAGAACTCGTATTACTGCTAGCACACATTTAAAATGTTTGACATTACACATGTTCAGTTTGACAGATGTGAATCAATTGATTCATGGCACTCCAACTATAACATATCTCAATTTATTCTGTATTGTTATTTCCAACTGCAGCTCAAGGATTAATGACCACATTAAGCATGCGATCTGCCAGAAGTGTAATGCAGCTGTCTTAAGAATCCCCCGTCTCTTCTAACACAGTTTTTTCTCAGGATCTCAAAATGGAAAACAGGACAATTAAGCTTAGCTTTTTAGCTGCAGTGATTAAATGCAAAAACAAACTAAATACATGAACCATTCCATAAAATAATATTTTGGGAATGTTTTAAGAAAATGTAACAACTACCAACAGTTGCTGCTATACGGCTACAAAGTGAGACAAGAGGTCAAACAGCTAGCCTCTTGTGACTTTAGTTGGACGATTTAGTCTACCCCTTATGATAAATAATTGACCTCATATCTTTATTTAAATGTGCATGAATTGAGTGCAAGAATGTTCCCTGTAGCTTTCTCCTAGTTTGTCCCTCACTGATTCTCCCCATCATCCGTCATTCTGTCTTTGCCTTTGGCCCCTGTGTGTTTGAGGTGGCCTCTGTCTGTCTATCTGCGGTCTGTCTGTCTGTCTTTCCGTCTGTCACCCCTGACCTTCCCTGTCTGTCCCACAACAGTCATCCAAGCTATACAGCCGCTCAGCCAGTGGAAGAACGCTCGGCACCGTGCCAGCCAGCCGGGGCGCCAGTTGGGCAGTCCATCAGTAGCATTAAAGACATGTTATCCACCCGAGTGTATCCGCCTGGCTTACAGCCCTGATCCCCTGTCCGAGCCCCCCCATGCTGCCCCTTTAACTCACTCAGGGGCCCTTGTTAAAAGTGCACAGTCCCCTTCTTGCTTTATCAGCATGGCACCCAGGCATCCAGCCTCCTGCTTTAGGTCTCTTAAAACACGTACACAAATAAATGAGATGGGTGCTGGAAATAACTACTTTCTCATCTCCAGCCAAGCTGCCCTGCTAGTCAGGTCATTGTCTTTAAAGGGACAGGGGGCCAGGGAAGGTAGGCTGCTGCTGACCTCCTCTCAGTTTTTTCTCTTCATTTAAACAATGACAGGCTTTAAGAGTTTACTTTTATTATTTCTGTTTTGTGGTTTGTCACTGCAGGGGTCACATTCAGTATTATATAGCGTATACTATTACTTACTGGGCAGCTGTGACTTAGGAAGTCGTACACTAAGATTGGTGGTCCGACCCCCTACTCCTTGGGGAAGATACTGTACCCAAAAAACGGTTTCCAAAGGAGAATTGTGATTGTGTGTGAATGTTAAGATCCTGATAAGCAGTTTGACATACACACTTATACCACGGTGTCAGTGTACAATTAGGTAAATGCTGCCAGGCAGTACATGTACCGAATGTTTAGTACACAAGGATCAATCAATCAAGTTGTATTTATAAAGCCCATATCCCAAATTACACATTGTCTCAGACTTTAAAGTTTGTACAGAATCCGACACCCTTTGTCTTTAGATTCTCGCACTGTACAAGGGAAACTCCAAAGAAACACCCAAGTTAATGGTGAAAAAATGTAGTTAAACCTCAGGGACAGACAGACGTGAAAAAGATGGCATGTGTGTAGATTACAAAGATAATACATTTACAACATAGACAGTCCAAATGTTAGAAAATATAATTTGTATATAAAAAAGAAAACAGATCTAATTAACAATCTCCAAGGTGCTGCCAAAAAAGACAATTAGTTGATAATGTTACATTTATTACTGGCAACCTGCAAGGTGAGGGACATGAAAACTCTGGGGATGATGGCTATAAGTTAGCTGTTGTTCAGTTAGCATAAGATATTACAAAGAACATTTGCTATTCAGAACATGAGACAAATAGATCAAGGTAGGATCACAGATTTCAAGAGCTTCTTGCTGTCATGTGATGCTGACCAGGATCAGCGATGGAAATGGGATGGATCGGTGAACTTTACTGAGGGAATGCAATGCTAGAGCTCTGTACGGCTATCAAAGGTCAAGTACTACTTCTGGAGAGCTAAAAGTAGTTCTAATCTAAGGATAGATGGTCATCATTTCATCTTTACTAAATCATCCAGAATGTCTGCTCTTCGTTTCTAGTGTCAGCCCATTCTTATCTTATCTTTCAATTTGTCATTAGGAATATCTAAATTGTGATTCCACACACATATCACTTGACTTTTTCTTGATTGAGTTTCTGTATAGTAAGATAGGTATTGTCGGTTTCATATGTGGTCTTTTCTCTGGGAGCTTTAACTACAATTGTTTCTGTTTACAGCAGCTATCATGGAAGACCGTGGAGATGAAGGCCTTTGAGGGAAAACATAAAAGGTAATCCATTTACCTTTATCATATTGAATGAATGAAAATCTCTGTGGTAATGTCCATCTTGACTGCTCGCACTTTAAGCGTTCAACCTTTAAACTACGATTTTCAGAGATTGTAAATACTGCCTCGAACAAACATCTGAAAAGCTTTGATGATTCAAATGAACCACCCCCACATCATTCAAATCAGAGGTTGGTTTCACAAAGATCTGTTAGACTAGTGTGCATTCTGTAAAGCTTAACCAGTCTTAATGTAGCTTGTCAACTTGTATAATGTGAGTTAGTTGGACCAAAAAAACAACCTTTTTAAGCCAGAAAGTCCAAGAACATGTCTGAACCGAAACTATGCTGACAAGTTACCCAGTTACACCTGGGAGAAGAATGCCGATATCTTTCCTCTGTGTGTTTGGTCTTGATGGTGAAGGGATTGACATCATGTATTCCTGATATCTCACTTTGGCTGCCACTGTTTCCGTTGCCTTGCATATTTGTCCCATTGAATAGTCTCTTATGACAAGCCTTTCTTTTGTTCTCGAGATATACTTGGCGTCAATGTTGTGTTAACCTTTACATTCTTTCTGCCGGAAGTCAATTGTTCTCAAGGTTTTGCATTGGGTGGATAGCTGCTTCTAAGTCCATGGAACATATCCTATAGAATTAAACGTGTTCAGAAACACATGTGGGAATTCTTCCTCCGTCTCTCATTGCCAAACACCTCTCAGTGGCATTGTCTATGCTGGAGTGCTGCAGCAGATTCAGGGGAAATTAATGCTCTTGTTGAGAGCTTAAAGAGCTAGAGGAAGTCATAGAACGCACTGTTCCCCCTCCTTCTTCCTGTCTTTCACTTCTTCCCTCGCCTGTATCATCTGTCTATGGAATGAAGTGCATTACAATATTCCCATATGGCCAAATGCACCAGAGAACTCAAGTACCTTGCATGATAAATGATTCACAGTTGGGAACAAGAACAGCTGATGAATTGGGTTTCTATAATTCAGGGCTGATATTGACCTTTTATGAATAGGCGTCAGTGTTGTCCACTTCTCCAATGATAGATGTAATGATTGCATAGTTATTGTAGAATTGATTACTGCACCATTGTATTATATTGTCTATGCGATAGAATTGATGCATTATTGAGCAAATTCCATTGCACGTCACGCTAAAGACCAAGTTATCAAACAGTCTATCTAATACTGAATATTAAAATTGGAGGTATATTTTCATTTTAGATTAGATTAAATGTAACTCAACTATATTGTCATTGCACATAGTAAAAGAACTGAGATAACAAAATGCAGTTAGCATCTAGTTAGTTAGCATCTAAGCATAAGTGCATAAGAAGAAGTAAAGTGCACAAAGGTTTAAAATCCCAAAAGCTCACAGGGGAGGCGGTTTCTCTCCATCTCACTCACTTCCCCTCCCCCCTTGCCTGAAGGCCTCGGCTTGACTCCTTTTGTTTACATAGTGACATCATTATGTAACACTTGCAAGTAAACATATCCCAATAGAGGCACAAAATACAAATATGAACCTGAAAATGTGTCCTCTTTAAGTCAAAATAACGATTGGCAACCGACTGTAGGCAAATACTAAAAAAAGCTAAAACATAATGAGCAATCACAGTTTGATGAAAGCAGACCAAGGATACCAGTTAGAAAGACTTCAATAATTATTAAGGGGAGATACAATTTATGATGCAACATTAACTGTAACATTTTGGTAAATCTTCACTGATGTCAAAGGTATTTGTTGCTGACAGAAAATATTTGCCAAAAATCATGCTGATGCTGCAGGCTTTGTAGACTGCGTATATTGCATGCACAGCTCTTCTCTCATATCATAATGTCTTCAGAAATGGCCCAAATTCTCCGTTGTAATTGAATGAAATTCTACCTTTTGGTTTATCTTATTCTCAACAATGTCAAGCCTGAATGTGAGCAGCTTTTGCCCTGTTCACGCACGTCCTCCTGCAGCACCACACCTGCAGCAGCAGCAGCAGCAGCAGCAGCAGCAGCATCAGCAGCAGCAGCAGCAGCAGCAGCTCTCAATGTGGAGCTTTAACATAAATGTTATATATAGGCCCCCAGCCTATCAGTGATGCTTCATGGTTTTAATGGGAGGGATAAATGCATGTGTTCCAAATATTTTGAGGGATGTCCCCCCTGCATTCTCCACCCGAAAAAACCTCCAGCTATAAGCTTTTAAAAACAACTCCCCATATAGTCTTTTCATATTTGCGTTAGCTTGTGTTGCTCCTCCTTTTTCTGTTCTCCTTTCCCTCCTCTTCCCCTCCTCCAGTCTCAAAGGCCTCTTTTACTATTTCCTCTGTCCTCCTCTCTCCTCCTCTGCCATAACTCACTTACAGTTCGCCCTCCTCTTCCAATCTCTGTCTCACTTTCTCTCAATTTATTCTCCACTCACACCAGAATTCATACTTATTCTACCTCTTTTCAGCTCCCTATAGGGCTTTTTCTATAAGTTATGCATGCCTCCTGCTAAGCCTACATCTGGAGCCGCTGCTGAACCCTCTTCTTAAATTCCTGCCATGTTTCTTCTCTGTGCCAGGCATCCTCCGGCTGCCTGTCTCCACTCAGGATCCAGCAGAATAAATTACACTGTGTCCTCACACAACCTACTGTATGCACATGGTATGATTTTACGGCACACTTTATATGCTTTGAACATCTATTAGCCAGTCTTTTAGCTAAATTAAAAAATGAAGCAGTTATCCAGGATGTCCCGGCTTCATTTTTTTCTTAGCTGTACGTTTATTAGAGGCTGCAATGGCAGGATTAAATCATATATTGAAACACCTGCATGATGTTGCAATCTTCCAATCCCCATCAGATTAGTTCCATGGAAGCATGTGCGTATAATTGCAAATGCAACGTTTAAGAAGTTTTGGCAGTTACATTTCTCCAATTATTGACCTGCTTAATCAATGTCTTGAACTTTAAAACAGCCGTTCAACATTCTTTGGAGCAACGTGCATCTTTGCTTTTTGCTTTTGTCTTCCTTTTCCACTAAGCCGTGCAGATGTGTACCATCCTCGCATGTGTTTCTGAACAGAATCATTCCTAAGTAAGTAGCCATCCATGTGTTTTTCTCTCTCCTTCTCCTTTGTTTTATTCAACAAAGACCACTCTTTTGCTGTAATGGTAGCCTCCTAGCACATCCTGTGGCATTCTGCCATTCAGATCTACAGGGAGGGCTTCGTGGCAGGACTCGAGTCAGATCTGCCTCTGTATTGAACTGTCTCACGGTTATAGCAGACCGTTGAAGCCATTCCCAGCGATTTCAATCTTTATGAAGGTGTTTATAATTAATAATGCAACATTAACAGTACAATTTCGAGGACCAGAGGTATTTGTTGCGTTGCAGAGATATACGCCAAAAATCTATTCTATCTTTCCCACACACTCCCCCATTTTCTTACACATAATTTCCTGATATTTTTAGTCAATGGTTAATTCAAATGACATTTCTGAAACAAATTCCCCTGAGGTAAAAACCACCGTAAAAATTCTGCGAGTTAAAAAGTTCTTTCTCGTTACTTACACAGCTAATCCGTTAATTCAAGGTCTGACTCAAACTCAGGAATAATTGAAAGGCTCATATTATTTAAACAGGGTGTCAAAAAGCCTCACTTGCAGAACCTATCTGATGTCAGAATTGGCCAACAAAATTGTTTCTAACTTTCTAAAACTTTTTGATGACTCGGGCCATTTTAATTCTACACAGAACTCCTTCAGCGAAATTAACTAAAAAAGGGTCACCATCTTCCACAATGGAAGGAGCTCCATTCATCCTGATTGCAAGGACTGCCTCATTTACTGAAAGGCTTGACTTGTATTTCATTCAGCCATCAAAATAATTCTGTTAATGAACTCTTCTCATAGACAATCAGACATTTTCCTTAATGCCAGATTCCCTTGCCACTGGCTCTTTCAAATCTCTTTCAGCAAAGTTGGATCAATAATGTCACTTTCCAAAGAATACTAATGTCACTAATTGTTGAGATATTTTCTACTGAGATGCCTCTGCACTGCTATAATAATCAACTTCTCAACAGCTACGGGCCAGGCTTTTGAAAACTATTTTGGTAAGGGCAGCTTCTTTATTGGGCTCTAAAGCAGTAAGCTTGTCATCTTAAAACCGGAGACTGAACAAAAGCATTGTTTCCTCTCTTGTATTCACCTCACAACTCTGCAGCACCCAGACACTGTCTGACAAATGCATGATGGGAATCGGTGTGGTGGGAACGGAGTGGAGCGGGGGGTGGAAAAAAATCGACTGGCAAGTAACGAGTGGCAGGAAGCCATGTTTTCAGCTCACAGTGGCTGTCCTTTATTGGGGACTGGTAAACAGAAACTAAATAAAGATAAGAAAGGAGAAGGAAGAGGAAATGACAGAGACAAGGACAGAAAGAGGGACAGATTACTTCAAGTACCCCAACATTTAGCATAAAGGGGTTTTATAAAGGAAGCAGGTCAGATACAGAAAATTGTTAGAAAAAAGCAATTCATGTTGCCTTCCGGTCTTTGTCAATTTGTTCTTCAAAGGTTTGATCCTAAATGACATTTGTAGTCATGCAAGTTCTCTTGGCTTAAGATACAAAATAATCTGATCTAATTGTGTCTGATCTATTATAAAAGAATTAATTTTCTTTATCAACCTGAAACTTTCCTGACAAATTGGTTTTATCTTGTGGCCTGGTTTTTGACACTCTTCGCTACAGCAGCCAATGGTACCTGGGTTATCTACAAAATATGATCTATTCCAATTTTTTTTTTTAAAGGAAAAAATAAACCTTTTCAGCTCGACATTGTTCATAGCTGTCCGTATAAGAACTTTGCTTTAGTGAAATGCTGCAATTTAAAAAATATTTCTGTAGTGTCAGTACTTTAAAGTGCCTGGCTGGTCCCATATTTCGTGCACCACCAGTATTCAGTAACATTTAAACCACAATGGTGGTTTTGCAAACTCTCCTTATCTGTTGCAATTTCAATTAACATCTTTTATTTAATATATTTTATTATTTATTTATCATTATTGATCTATTTCAGGGTTTCTTTATACATTTTTTAAAAATGAGCATGATTTTCACATATTAATGCAGATGTGTTATCCAATAGATACATTGTGTTCAGTTCAGGTAAACCATGAAATTATGAATTGTTAAGGTATACATTTTTTTTAAATACCTGAATGCCACATGCAAGGTTAATTGTCCAACAATAAAGATATACAGATAGAAGAGACCCATCCAAAATAGAAACAATATCAAGATGATTATCTTGTTTGAATACACTCTGATGAAAGTAACCTATTTTGAACATTAGACATGGAAAGTCAACAGACAAACAACTTCTGCTATAGATATCCAGACTTCTGCATGATATTATCACATCAAGGCTACTCAACACTGAAAATGCCTTTTGCCCTGTTTTCTAGTCTTTACTAAGCGAGCAACTGAAACGGTCCATTTGCTTTTCCACCGCACGGCAGACCACTGATTTGGTCAGAGAGAACTTTTTGTTGGCTGAGAGAGGATATCCTGCACAAACCTGCCAATTTGAAAAAACTCAAGCTACCATCAATGTTTGTGTTGACTAGACCTAGAGTTGAGGAAACAAAAGGTATGCTGTACAAAAGACAATGCGCAAATCTTTCTTTGGTTGCAGATAAAATAATTTAGCCAGTGTCTTGTTAAAGATGACGCCGCTGTAGTTTCAAGCCTGGTCAATATGCTGATCAGCTGAGAAACACACCTACACTGAGGCGTTACTGTGACAGTGGAAAGCTCAAATGGACCAGGTCAAACCATGTAGTTGAAATGAGGCATTAATAACTTGTAACCATTTTTCTCTCCGCTCATTTGGAACTGTTTGCCTACTGTAGCAAACAAGAGCCTTTACCGAAGGAGCAATCAACTCGCTTTATAACGTGTAATTAAACAGTGTGTTGGCACACTGGGGCTGAATTAGTTACAACATGTTGATTGCCTTTCAGTCACACACTGCTGTTAAGTGACAATTACCAACTTGTGTAATTGGACTTTCTCTAAAGAATACTATAAAGGCAGGACCTGAAATAAGTCTTTGGAATCATCATTATTGAATGAAGTGGAACGAAAAGTGTTACAATACCTATTGCAGGGAGTAGAGATTAAAACTAATACGACTAACGGAGGGGATGTTGCTACGGAAGGAAGAATACATACATATTTCAAGGTCATTATGTGTAAGAACAAGACAAAGCTTTCACCCTCAGTTTTCATGACTTGTTGAGCACAATCCATAACTCCCACGCATACAATTGAATTAACTCTATAGAAGTTTATACAATGTACAGTACATGTTATTGTATGCTCTCTTTTGCCTACTTCTTGCTCACTGTATACATTGACTATTCTGTAAGATGTTAGTGGATTGGCTGTTGGCTACTGAGCTTCTACAAATATTCTATCTGAAGGATTTGGATACTGCTGAAGAAACACACAAGTCTTCATGTCAATTATCTTGTAGCAACGACCACCAACTCTATAGCAGTCAGAGAAAGGAGAAGTACTCAGATCTTGTTCTTGAGTTAAAGAAGAAATACCAGAGTGTAAGAATACTCTGTTACAAGTAAAGGTCCTGTATTACTGGGAATACAGGACTTTACATTTTACTCTTGTAAAAGTACAAATATATTGTCAGCTAAATATACTTAAAGTTCCAAAAGTAAAAGAACTCATTATGCAGATTGGCCCATTTCAGAATAATAGTGTATTTTATGTTTTTATTATAATTATTGAGAGATTAAAGTGTTATCAAAGCTGGTGAAGGTGCAGCTAGTTTTAAATATGTTGTATGTCTCTTTTAAGTGTTGATTATATTTCACATCATTAATCCGAAATTGCAAAGTAACTAAAGATATTTAATAAAAGTTGTGGAGTAAAAGTACACGATTCGCTCCTGAATTGTAGTGGAGTAGAAGTACAAAGTATCAAAACATTTTACTGAAGTACTGTACTTGTGTAAATGTACTAAGTTACTTAACGACACTGTCATTTAGAAATGCGCTAGGGGCGTGGTCAGTGCAGGGTGACATCACTGTTGGGTGGGGCTACGCAGCTATGCAGGTGGGTGTGGTCAGAGTTTTAGAAAGTGATATTCGATCAGAAGAGTCAATGTATTTAAGATGAGGTACTGCGTAAAAATCAAGAACTTGATAACAATCGTGACAAGAAATGAGCCAGGACTCAATATTTATTCAGATATCATTCAACCAAATCAAATTAACCGAGTTGTGAGTCACAATTTGTTTTGAATGGAATAATGTTTCAGCATGAAATTGAATTGGCGTGACAGACTTTCCTTATTATAAGGAAAATGTAATGCATGTTGGACATGACTGGAGGAGGATAAAGTCCAGCTGCTTGGAAACTGCACAGCCATTTCAGAATGATACATTCACACTCACCGTGGCTTTACCTACCAAATGGACTACTTCAAGCTTCAGATGCTTACAAAGTGAAATTAAAGTCCTGCTTTCTGATTGGATCGGGGTGAGAATTCTGCCTGATACGTGATTGGTCCCTTGCAGCTGCATCAAAAACTGGTCTGCTTGACTCTGCTCACAGGCAGATCTGTCCACAGGGCCAATCCCAGTTAAAAAAAACAAAAGGCAAAAGTATGAAAAGACCATGTTGTCTAGTTTTATTTCAATTAATTGTATTTTAATACATATCTCAGCCTTTTTTTGAAATTCAACAGAATGGTTGTTTCACCCTGCTTTAAGCTGATATTCAACATTTCTAAAAGCCATTCAATTGTGTAAATCAATGCACTTGCAAATCAGACTTTAAACAATGAGCCATTGACCCAAGAGCATTTTACGTTGACAGACACAACAAGAGAGCTGAGAAATTGGTTTATCATTTTCTTTAGAGAATGAATTTATGTTAGTAGAAAAGGGAAAACTGTCCGTCCACACCGCAACAAGTCCCATTTCAGTTCTGCTGTCAGCGTGAGATTCTTTTTCTTTGGAAGCCATCGCGAAAAAGGGCATCTTTGAAATGGAATGCTCCAGTTTACGCTATGAGAGCCTTGATCTCCGTATCAAGCACTGAACCAACAGTGAGCTCAGTGTATCATAACTCTCCATGCAGGGTTGCAAAATTCATAATTTTGCACTTCCAAACCTCCTGAAGCCCCGAGGCTCCTTTGATCTTTATAAAAATTGAAAGCATATCATTTTTACAAGCCTGGTGTCTCATATTTACGACATACGACAGACCTCCCACAGGCTGGAGATGTTGATGCCGTCCGACAGGCATGGCCGAGCACTAAATAAAGACTGCTAAAGGTTCAGTGAACCAGGAGCTTTTATTTTCATAAAAATGTACCACTTCCTGTTAGAATGGAATTAGATTCAACAATATTATCCCAGCAGGAAAACAGATTCATTCATTATATATATGTATTGATAAACATGCCATTTATTCTACGGATGCAGCGTTAAATAAATGTTTTTTTATTGTTACAATTGCAAATATATTTATTGTTATGCACTTATTTGCTCTGCTCCCAAAAGTTTCCGGAGCTTCTTTCCGGCTCAGCTCTGCACAGCAGGCTTTGATTTCTCTCCTTTTCTTTCACTAAGCTTATCGGCAACTGGCACGGAGTGAGCCTTGGCTGCAAAAACACCGTCCAATCAGCTGCAAACACACAATCTCAACTTCCTGGTCTTTGTCGACCTGTGACATCTGATTGGATGGAGAGGGTCACGAATCCCCCTTTCTTCTGATGCTTTGTCATCTTTCTTTTTAAATAGACCACAGTTTAATAATCATTCATACGTTAGACATGCTTACATAATATCTAACGTAAGAAATTATCCTGCCTGCATGGATAGGGTCATTATAGCAGGGAATTAAAAATGGATACAGCACAGAAAATACCGAATATGCAAAAGTAAGTAAAACTACAGAATTCAGACGACACCAATCTGAGAAATAGGCGTAACATCATTATTAAGATGTGTCTCTCGGACAGACAGACAGACAGACAGTCGGACAGCAGGACAGGACGGACAGTAGACAACGGCGGTAATGGCACTCGGCTTTCAGCGGGAGCACCAGCTGTGCCTGATCCAAATGGGCACCGACAGCGATTCAGGGCAAGCAGGGTCACATGAGGACACCAACGCCGGGGGGGAGGGGAGGGTTGGCGGAGCGGGCAGAGAGATGGAGAGAGAGGAGGAAGTACGGCGAGGAAGGCAAAAGGGAGGAACGAACGAGAGAGGGAGGGAGAAGGAGAGAGGATGAGGTAGTGGTACGATGAAGGAAACAAAAGAACAACAAGAAAGGCAAACAAGAGTCAGCAGGGTTTTAATCTGTTTCACGATATATGAAACATGGAGATGTCACAACATCATCATTCATCGGTTGATCTGATACAGATTCTTTGTATATGACTTTCAGTATAAATGTACATGTTAGCTATTTTGTGTTTCATTAAAAAGGTCAAATGCCCTGTTTGAGTTCCCCAGACTTATTTTGGAGAACTGTCATGTTTTTATTACAAAACCCCTTTTTTAATTTGTCAAAAGAAACCACAATTCAATAATTTGATTGAGAAGTAATCATGCAAGAACTTTGAATGTTGTTAATGAAGTGCCTTGAAATAATGTCCACATTGCACATCGTGAAAATAATATGCAATAACACAAAAACCAAATTATTTTTTGCAAACTTTTTCTATTGATTTTTACCGCAGTCTTTGACATTTCTGACCACATTACACCGAATGTTCTCGTGACCTTATCCTAGTCTTATTTTAACAATTGTATGTTTGCCTAACCACAATCAATCCCTAACATAAACCATACCAGCTATAATACAAAGCAATCCTTTTAAAAATATTCAAAATGGTGATAAATACAAAATCTCAAATGACCAATGTCTGAATGTCTGATAGGTCCTTTGTCATTAGCGAGACCCTGTTGACGTATTTTCAAGCTTTGCAAACTAGAAAAAATAAAGTAAATTATCTCCAGTAATTAACACCAAATGTTGACCTCAATATTGTACAATTCTACACTCAATGGTTTTATGAAGTGATCTTTCTTTTCACGCCTGATAACAACTTTTGTAAATGCTTTATATTTCTGTGAATGGAAATCCCTGAATTGTTCATGTTAGAGAAAGGTCATTGTTACTGCAAAAAATGGATATGATTAGGATAAGGCAACTAACATATTTGGTTAATATAGTTAATAACTACAATCAGTGAAACAACTGAGGTTGACTTTGAGCTATAAAGAGAGGCTAATCTGGTTTCCACGTCAAATACACCCGTACATTCTGCTTCGCTACATATAAGCTATATCATTTGGTGCTGTATGTATTGGCAGGGATATAAGCCGTATATTGTGATGTGCATAATCGTCCAACATAATGCTATTCATGAGTTCATACTGAGTTGGCTTGGAATAGTTTTCTAAAGATAACGTATAGCAAGTCTATGGCAATGGCATTCTCTCTTTGGCCATGAAACTGGTAAAATCCTAGGAAATTTAATTTACAGTTAATGTTAGTGGGAGGGAGTTTCGCTCATAAAAACATCTCAAAGAAATAAAATCATTCTTTATTACTTCGCTCTTGGATGAATCTCGATTTACTAGGAGGGCTGACTTGTTCCAGTTCCTATCTGTGCGTCCCATCGTGTAGGCCTGCAGCTCCAAATTCAATCCTCTTAGCTTTTTCTCTTCCCAGCAAAACAAAGAGATTCCCAAGACTGGAGCCAAACGAGATCACTGATAAACATTAAAACCCTTATGAGGAAAACACTGTCAGAGGGGAGACTAGCCGTCCAGGCCAACACATGCTGATTAGTGGCCTTTGCAGAGAGGGTCTTTTCTTTCCAAGGAGTTGATTGCCAACAAATAAATAAGTGACCATGCAATAAATTTGTGAACATGCAGTACAAGAATGTTAAGATGCCCGGCAACCCAATGAAGATTGGCAAACAATCACCAAATTCATTCTGTGGTAGTCCTCGGCAGGTGCTCCTCTGCTTTTATGACTTACTCCTGTGTACCTTTTTAGTTTATATTTGAGTGACACTTTCCCATTGGTAGTACAATCCTTTCACTTGTATTCTGAATGTGGTTGTCTAATGTTCTGGAACTTCAATCGACCTTAGCAGGTATTTTTACCTGGAACATTCAATGCATTCCAAAAGTTATACGTGTGTGCATGTTTTTATTCCCTTGCTATTAGGGGCAGATAGACAAGCCTGTGCCAGAGCAAATCTGTAGAGAGGGCATGGGAATTTCATGGGAGGGTCTTAGAAACAGCATGGCCATCAGCATTGCGAGAAGACAAGCTGCCAGCAAATACGCACAAATATACACCATATTACACACAAAGAAGCAAAAGATTTATATGGAAATACTCAACTCACCGCTTGATGCTAACACGCCCTTTTCCGATGTACATTTTTAATATATAACAGAATAGGAAGGCAAACTCAGGTAAAATCCTAGTCTTTTTTGTTACAAATGTAATTGACGTATATAAAATGTGGGGATTTTACTTCATATCTAACATCTTGTAGATCGAAGCATTAAAGTGCACAATTAAAAAAAAAAGAAAATATTTGGGGAGGGTTAGGATGTCTAATAGGAAGTGCTTGCCCTACCTGGCCCTCCCACGGTGCCGTTCTGCAGACAAACACTATTGAATTTGATCTATTGAGTTAATTTCATCATATCTTTATTGATCAATTATACATAATCATCATTACCAAAAAAATTGATTTAGGTGAATGAAAAATGTAACACCCAAAGATCCAGATGTTACTTTCTAAAACCTTTTTTATTATTAACAATTGGAGATTCAGCGTTTCTGGCCCAACCTTTCAACAAATACTGATAAATAGGATCTGTCGGTCTTTGGGAAAAACTAAAATCACAAAAACCACTGAGGCAATGTGTAACTCTACTTACGGAAACTAGAAGGACGACTTGCATTGGACGGTTGCATTGCCGCCATTTTCTTTCAAATAGACTCCAGGGAAGATTAGGAGATACTTTTGTCAGACAGACCATGGGTGAATAGAGAGAAAGAAAGGGGGAAATTTAGAGAGTTTGAGAAAGAAAGAGGCAGAGCAAATGAAACTGGACGATGAAGAGCCATGGGGAGACCGAGTGAAAGAAAAGGGGCTCGAGAGGGAGGGAGGAGTAGGCGATAGAGAGAAGGCCAAATGTGTCTGGGAAAGTTTTGAAGCTGAGGTGCATGGTGGGAGAGCAGACAGTGTGTCTGGGGGGTCTGAGGTGTGGATTAATGCCAGCGATTGGAGGAGGGTTGCCGCAGTTGTGCGTGAGCAGAATATCAGATGGAGGGAGAAGAGAGGAGAGAAAATGGAAAGGGCGCAGAAAGTGAATTTTGGAATGGGTTGATATTCTCTGACTGAAGTAACCAAAAACTCCAGATAAATGCAGCCCGCTTATAGACGCCTTATTTTAAGTTAAGTTGAAACAAAAAAATGGCTGAATTAAAAAAAATGGACAAGGACTTATGTTGGTGCAGGAGTACGGTTCTTCTTACCGTTCTGTAATGTTTCAACTTATTTAAAGAAACATTTGGTCAGCCTTCTACTGTCAGACTACCATCCACGATAGTAAAACACACGGCAGGGTTCATCATGTGCATTTGAGGCAGAACCCATAATGCATGACCCATGAAATTGCACCAAACAACTTTCATTTTTTTGTATGAAAAGCAATTTGAAAGGATTACAAGGACTGCAGCAAACACATCTTATGAACCCCAAGTCAGGCTGCAGGCTTGACACGGTAAAATTTCATTACAGCAAGATTATTGTGGATCAACTTTGAGTTTAGGGCATTTATTTATGTTTTTTTAATTCCCTGAAGGAAACTTCAAGCTAGTTATCTCTGTGCTAGAGGTCATACTGGAGACAGAATATCAAAACTATGATGATGGAATAGAGATCATAGAAACAGAAAAAAAACAGACGGTTTAAAATGGCTCTGCCTCATTTGAACCCAAAAAGTTCTTTGCCTGGTTTGGTTTACTTTTCTTGGTGGCTCTAAATGACATTAAAAGGCAAGAGTTTAGAACTTTAGAAGTTAAGAACCTCAAATAGCTTGTTAAACATACCCCGAGTGACAAATGATTGCAGTGTGTATCTGAAAATCCAATGTTTACCTCATTAAGGTTTGGATTTTCTAAACTTCATTAAGCAGTAGTCCAACTGAGTTACAGTTCCTTTTGAGCTCTGTGAAGCTTTTTCTAAGTTTGAAAACTGCAAATTCAAATTGACTCTGAGAAAAGTTAGCTGTTTTTTTGTATATTATGGAAAGTGGTTCTACTTAACTTTAGTGTAAAATGTTTACAAACTCTGAAAATAAGATAAGGGAACCTTGAAAGTTGACCTAAAGGTTGGTTGACTGAGCACAATAAACAGTTTACAGAGTTAGTTCATGTGAGCACATTTGCTGTGTGGCTGTAGATGTGTTAGGGTTAGGGTTTGGGTTTAGGGTTAGGGTTAGGTTGACCTAAAGCAAATATCTCTACTTGGAGGGTGGTTTCCTGGGTTATGTGACACCTTATTCCTTATTGAATTTTGTGTTTTTGTAAATTACAAATGACCTCAAGTTTTCACAAGACCTTATCCAAGCTTTTAGTGGCCTGATCATTACATATGCATTTTGATGCTAACCCTATCCCTAACCCTAGCCAACACAAGTCAACCTTTAGCTTAGCATGCTACCAGGATGTAGTTAGTTTATACATTGGCTTTTTACTGCTGGCAATCCCATTAATGCTTAAAAAAGTCACAAATTGGTGTTAATGTGTGGAGATTATCCTGCAGAACAAAACGTGTTAGGTGACATAAACGTGTGCAGGCCACAGATAATA